>NC_088329.1:33225000-33392500 GCF_036884655.1 Musa acuminata AAA Group | reverse complement strand
TCCTTTGCGCTTGACTTCGACACTTTGTTTCGCTTTATGTCTTCGTTGTTATCGTAGTTAATCCTGCACACACAAGCCAAAACTCTACTCCGATCTAGACAATTATTATAATGCGAATTGACATTCTATTGCTCGGCATGTTGTTGGTTAGCGCTTTGTCCGATTCTTCAGCGCATCGTCCTCTCTTGCAGCTTGTTGCCCAATTGGCGGTTGACCTCCGCAACCCTGATATCTTTAGCGCAATTCTGCTCTTGGCCCGATGCCTGACGTCCGAAGCCTTCTGCCATCCAATATCCTAGCGTGATCTCCTCCGGCGCAACGTTAATTCCTCCTGCGTTAACTGTCTAATTTTGATCGAGTAGACCTGCATCACTCAAAATGCAGTTAAACATCTAAACACAATCAATTAGTTTCATCATCAAAATCTGAGATTCAACAATCTCCCCCTTTTTGATGATGACAACTAATTGATGACTAACAGAGTTAATCTTAACTCCCCGGAGTTTAACCAATCTCCCCCTATCAATACGCCATTGATAGAACACTTAGATTATCCCAAATCCAAGTAACATTCATCACATATTATGAAAAATATTTAAACCATCATGCAAATATATAAAATATTCAATTCAATGCATGAAGTCATCAATATACTTCTCCCTCTATGTCATCAACAAAAAGAAGAAGTTCCTACTCTTATGTGTTTAGAGATAAAAAGTTCCATACATTGTATGAAAGGAAATGCAATGTATAAGTTACAAGTTTTGCTTCTTGTGATAGACAAGATAGCACTTTTGTAAATTTTTGTTTCTTAAGATAGGCAAGCTTGTGATGTTTAAGATAGCAAGCTCTTTCTTCTCTTTTGAGAAGTGTCATTTTTGCTTTCTTAGCAAAATGCCAAACTACCAAGAGACAATGTTTTACATGAGGCAAGCAAACAATTTGGCAAGTGTTACATTTGCATCTTCTCTTTAGATGTGTAAGAAAGTAAACAAGTTTTTGCATTTTGTTGACATTTCAAGCTAGCAATTATCAGTGATGTTCAAGATAGCAATTTCTTCTCTTTTGAGAAGTGTAATTTTTGCCTTTTTCTTGAATTGTGCTAGCAATCTATCTCCCCCTTTGTCATTGTCAAAAAGAAGGAAAAAACCCTTTACATCAATTTCTAAATCATGACAAAGGTAAGTAATCATTCTTATTTGTGCATCATATTATCACATGAAGAATACAAGACAACAATGCAAAGAAATCATGTCATGAAGAATATCAATGTGAAAATTCAGCAAAGATCACATGATACAATCGCAAAGCATGATATAATTATGCGATATATCATGAGATGATAATTTATCATATTAATGAAAGATATCAATAAGGATCAATTCGTGAATACCAAAGATATGATTCATGGTTCATTAAAATTCTTCTTAACAAATTCACGATCAAGATTCATATAATTCATAATAAAGCAAATTGATGTACAATCATCACACAAGACATACAAGGCAAAGAAATCTTGTTATTTCTATATTATGAAATATATGATATCAAGGCTCATGATTCATTTGAAAAGATATAGCACAAAGAGCAAATTGAAATATTCTTATCAAGATCACATTTTACAAGAAATTTCAAGTATCAAATATCAAGTAATCATCATGTTTCTTCAAAATTCTTAAGTCAAGTAGTCAAGGGAAAGTTCATGATTCGGTTAAAACAAAATTTTATTCAAGTTAATTCAAAAAAATCATAATCAAATTATCATTTTTGAGATTCATAACATGAATAACGTTATTACTATTTCATCAAAATCAATTTCGAGATTCACACAATATTATGAAATCATTAATCTCGATAAGATGGGAAAAGTATTTTCTTTTTAAGTGATTCTTTTAACACATCATAAAAAAAACTCATTCATAATTCAAGTGATTTACAAGATATCATAAATGAATTTATCACTTGTATTTCATCAAAATCGAGAACTCTAGAGATAGAAAATGATTGAAGCATTTAACATGATTGAAGCATGATTCATATTTAAAATGTATCTTATGTCGTAAATACGAATGAAGCATTTGTCAAATCTGAAATCATCCTCAAAATTATATTCAATAAATTCATATATGATAAGCATAGATTTATTAAAAAATAAATAAGATAGAGGATTATATTTCATTTTTATAAATTTCTATTCATGTGATTTGCTTCTTACGAGCATGCCTTTGCTTTTAAAAAAAAATATCAACATTCAAGATAGAAAGGTAAATTTCATAAAATAAATTATCAAGCATGATTCCATGATAACATCCTTTTAATATCTTGATATTCATTATCAAGTATGATTTCAAAAAGTATGTTCAAGAGAAATCATTAAGACCAAATGCATGATACACTCATTTATTTTCAAAATATTCATCATGTTTATTTTCATGAGATTCACAAGAATGGTAAAATAAATTCATTAATTTTAATAGGATATAAAATTTATTTCCATTTCATATAATTGATTTCATATGAGGGTGTTCAAGTCTTTTTGTGAAAACATGTATCATCATTTAAAATAAAAACATAAGTTTCGTCATAAAGCCGTCAAGACCAAACACATCAAAAATAAAACATCATGATATCACATCTATCATCAAAAGACTATCAAGAAATTCATACATAGATGTACATGCACTATGTCATCTTAATATGTCATGAGAATTTCATCTTAATTCGTCATAAAAATGATTTAACCAAAAACATGTTAATCCAAAATGAGAGTTTCAAATCAACATTTACTTCAAAAACTCATGCATGACATAAAATCATCAACATACATATGTATGGATTAATCCTAAGCATTATCACATATCATATTATCATCCCTAATATTGCATCATTCAACATTTCAAAACATAACATGCATGAAACTTTTGCAATATACTTTTTATGATCAAATTTTTAATTTTTCAAAGATGCTACAAAGAAAAACATAATATGATTTTTGAAAAATAATTTTTTATTTCCTATTCCTATTATCTAAATTAAGCACTTCATGAAAAACTTCAAGTAATTTCAAAATAATTCAAGAGAGTTGAGTTACTTACCTTGTAGTCGAAGCCTATCAAAGCCCAATTCGTCGTTTCACCTTTGGAAGTTCTTGATTCATCCTTGGTTGCCTTCCTCTTCTTTGGCCTCTTCCTCCGTTCAAGTTCATTATTTATTTTAGATTTTTATTTAATAAACTTATTAAGATTTAGTGTTCGAAGTTCAAGTTCATCATTGTCCTCATCACTTGAGTCATCGCTCAAGTGGTATTCATTTGTCCGGTATTCCAAATCCTTTCTATTCTTTGGAAGGTGTTTCAAGTGCTCATCGGGTTCAAAATATTCCAAAAGTGTCATTTCATAGGTCATTAATGACCCGATTAATTCTTCTAATGAAAAATCATTTAAATTTTTTGTCTCTTGTATTGCGGTTATTTTAGGATCCCACCTTTTTGGAAGGGATCTTAAGATCTTGCTTACGAGATCAAAATTTGAAAAAGATTTACCGAGAACTCTTAGATTATTGACGACATCAGTGAAACGGGTGTACATGTCGCCTATATTCTCGCTTGGTTACATTCGAAAAAATTCAAAATCATGCAATAAAATATTAACTTTCGAGTCTTTGACTCTACTAGTTCCTTCGTGCATGATTTCAAGTATTCGCCAAATATCAAAAGTCGTTTCGCACGTAGAGATCCGATTGAACTCATTTTTGTCCAAAGCGCAAAATAAGGCATTCATAGCCTTTGCGTTTAAAGAAAAATACTTCTTCTCCAAATCCGACCATTCGATCATCGGTTTAGAGGGAAGTTGAAAATTGTTTTCAATAATATTCCATAAATCCAAATTCATAGAAATCAAGAAAACTCTCATTCGAGTTTTCCAATAAGTATAGTCCAATCCGTTAAACAACGGTGGACGAACAACCGATAAACCCTCTTGAAAGCCATGAAGAGTCATTTCTCTCAGGTGTAAATCTAAAATGAGAAATACCGGGCTCTGATACCAATTGTTAGGACCGGAGCGACACTAAGAGGGGGGGTGAATTAGTGCAACGGTAAAGTATGATAAACTTTCGACGATTTAAACACTTTCAGAAACTTCGTACGATAAAAGCAACGTTTCATTTAAAACCGTTTCGATTGCATTTTAACTTGAAGGCAATAAGCTATTGAAGGGGTTTGTAGTAAGGTAATAGCAGGAAGTAAATGCAAACCAGAGAAGACGGTAGTTTATAGTGGTTCGATCAATCGTGACCTACATCCACTCCTCTGATTCCTCTTCCGTCGAGGCCACGGGCATCCACTAATGATCTTCCTTTGCTAGGCGCCTTCTTACACCCCTCTTACAACCTATTATAACTAGTTCACCCTTTTACAAAGATTTCAGTGAAAAGAAAGGAGGTGAACACTCAAGCTATTGAAAACAAGATTTTTCCTAAAGCTTTTCTCAACTTCTAGCTTCTCAAAATGTTATTTTTTCTGCTGAGAAATGAGGGGTATTTATAGGCCTCAAGAGGATTCAAATTTGGGCTCCAAAATTTGAATTCTCTTTGGTTCCCGATGCTGGCGGTGCCACCACCTATCAGTGGCGGTGCCACCGCCTATCAGTGGCGGTGCCACCGCCTGTCAGTGTCTGACACTGCCCAGCCAAGCGATGCCACCGCCTGGCACTTGGGTGCCAGGCGGTTCCACCGCCCAGCCAAGCGGTGCCACCGCTTGGCTCTCGGGTGCTGGGCGGTGCCACCGCCTAGTCTAGCAGTGCCACCGCCATACCCTTCTATTCACTGGTTGGGCTTTAATTTCAGCCCAAATCAAGTCTAATTTTGGGCCCAATTGGCTCCTAATTGGGTTATAGGATTAACACCTAATCCTAACCCTAGTTAACATGCGAACTACAAATTTAAAGACATTTCTTAAGCTATTACAAAGTCCGTAAGTCAAGACTTTTTTCGGCAAGCTTCCGCTGATCTTCCGGCGGTCTTCCGACGAACTCTCGGAAACCATTCTGCGGACTCCCGGCAAGCTCCTAGACTTCACGATTTGATCTTGGTGAGTTCCAACAAGCTTCTTCGGCAAGCTCCGATCTTTCTCGGCGAGCTCCGCGAACTTCCAACGAACCTTCCGGTAAGCTACCGAAAAACCCTTCGGTAAGCTCCCTACTCATTCTCGACTAGTTCCGGCAGCATTCCTGACGAACTTTCGGACTTCCGTCGAACTCTCGAACTCACAACAAATCCTTTGCTCTTGACTTCGACACTTTGTTTCGCTTTATGTCTTCGTCGTTATCGTAGTTAATCCTGCACACACAAGCCAAAACTCTACTCCGATCTAGACAATTATTACAACGCGAATTGACATTCTGTTGCCCGACACGTTATTGGTTAGCGCTTCGTCCGATTCTTTAGCGCATCGTCCTCTCTTGCGGCTTGTTGCCCGATCGGTGGTTGACCTCCGCAACCCTGATATCCTTGGCGCAATTCCGCTCTTGGCCCAATGCCTGACGTCCGAAGCCTTTTGCCATCCAATATCCTAACGTGATCTCCTTCGACGCAACGTCAATTCCTCCTGCGTTAACTATCTAATCCTGATCGAGTAGACCTTCATCACTCAAAATACAGTTAAACATCTAAGCACAATCAATTAGTTTCATCATCAAAATCTGAGATTCAATAGGTGCTACCTATTCTTATTCTATGGATGACACATAAGCCTCTTTCATGCATGCTTGCCACTTTGCAACCCTTGTGTTAGCCAAACCCATGTAGTTAGATGAGAGATTAAAGGAAAACTTAACAAAGGAGGGATACTTGACGCATCCAACTATTAGGATCAAGAGCACTAAGAGGGAGGGGGGGGTGGGTGTGTCGATGGGGGGTTGAATTAGTATAGCAGAAAACGTTCGTCGGTTCAAAAAGACTTCGTACGAAAACCATTTCGGAAAGATCTTTAACTTGAGAACAAACAAAAGTATAGTTGATGTAAAGCAACGGAGGCAATTTGTAGTTAAGATAAAGAGTAGAATGTAAATACAAACCAAGATTTAGAGTGGTTTGATCAATCTTGACCTACATCCACTTTTGGCTTCCTCCTCCGACGAGGTCACCATCGTCCACTAGAGGCCTTCCTTCAATAGACAAAGGCCAACTACCCTTTTATAGCTTTTCTTCTTTTGACGGGCTTAGGAGACAACCCTTATAAGTTTTCACTCCTCTCTTGAATGATCAAGACTTAGAAAAAAGAGGGAGAGGAACTCTAGCCTTTTATAATACTTATAAGAAAGGGTGGGGTTTATATAGGCCCTAATCAGTTTGAATTCGAAGCTCAAAAGTGTCCATTCTTGGATTTCCGGGGTCCTGACGGCACCACCGCCATAACTGGGTGGTACTACCGCCTATCATCTATCACTGAGCAGTACTACCGCCTAATATCGCTCGGAGACTGAGCTTAGGTGGTACCACTGCTTGATAGGGGCGGTACCACCGTTGGCAATAATAACTATCGATGGTACCACTGCCTAACAGGGGTGGTACTACCGCCCAGAACTCTTGGGAGACCGAATCTCCTAGGCGGTGCCACCGCCGGCCAGGAATTCTGAGTCTGAATGGGCTGATCCATTCGGCCCAATTTGGGTCTACCAAGGGCCCAATTAGCCCCAGATTAAGTTAATGGGATTACCTCCCAATTCTAAATTAATCTACATGCTAACTATGACAATTAAGACATCAATATCGTAGATCGTGTTTCGGTGCGTCAATAGCTTCTTCCGGCGAGCTTTAGGCGAACTTTCGGCGAACATCCGACGAACCCTCGGCGATGCTCCGGCGGAATCCCGGCAAACTCCTGGACTTGTGACGATCCTCTTGGTGAGTTCCGACAAGCTTCTTTGGCAAGCTCCTGGACTTTTTGGATTGTTTCCGTAGAACCTCCGACGACCGTCTGGACTTCCGACGAACTCTCGAACCCCTAACGTGATCTTGGTCTTGACTTCGGCTTAACACCTACTGCATGTCTTACTGCCATTGCAGTTAAGTTCATTTAAACTTATCAATACCCCCATCATGATTCCTATCATGATGTATCTTTCTGAAAATGATGTCAAGGCTTGACATCCATTTTCAAGTTTTATATTTCATATGTGAAAGATAGCAATCGTAGCAATTCATCACATGGCAAGATATCAATTTGTAAGATTGCGATGTAAGCTCTAGATATCTTAACATGATGCAAATATGGCAATCATAGCAATTCATCATATGGCAAGATATCAACATTATAAAATTACAATGTAAGCTCTAGATATCTTATCATTAATGCAAATATGGCAATCATAGCAATTCATTCTATCATTAATTTACCACATATTTCTCCCCCTTTATCATCAACAAAAAGGAGAATGATTCAAGCATATTTCAAGCATAGTAATAAGTGTGGTAAAGATTCATGTTATTTGTCAACCATAAGATATCATTAATATAAATTATTTTTCAAGCAATCATCACATGGTATCATTCAAAAGTCCATTAAGGAAATAGCTTTCATTACTTCTTCTTTATTTGTCATTAACATTTTGCATAAATGAGGAAAGCCATTGTGAACTAACTTTGAATGAAGTTAAAAATGATAAGAGATTAAATCATGCTTCATTTTTCAAGCAATCATGCTTTATACATGTGAAATTAAATTCTTGCAAGTGTTCATTTAAAAAAAAAAATTCTTCCTTTATCAAGAAGGAATTTATTTCGTCAAATCCATTTATCGATTAAAAATCATTTTTCATGAGGTAAATCCATGAGTGATGCATTTGTTAATCAATTCAATATGTCAAAAATCATGGAGCATTGATATGAAATAAACTTAATATGACATAGGCTCATGAAAGCTCCATTCAAGGAATACATTTAATCCGGAAGAGAAATATAAAATCATGCATTGTTAGGATCAAGAAAGTCCGAAAATGAAGTTTAACAAATTCATGCATTCGGACAAAGTTTTGCCATAGCTTTTCAAACACAATCATGATGGTAAAACATGCTTATCATCATGGAAATCAAGACACACAATTTCCAACATGTTATTGAAGCATATAGTCAAGTAAAATTTGTATTATAAAATTTTTAACATTAAGTGATTAATCATAGAATAAAGAAAGTCCAAAAAACCAATTTAATAAGTTCATGTATTTGGACAAATCAACATTCCTAATTCTCTTCTAATGAAATCAAATTGTTTTTCAATTAAAGGCTTTGTAAAAATATTAGCTAGTTGATGTTTAGTATCAATGAACTCTATAATTACATTATGATTAGTAACATGATCTCATATAAAGTGATGTCTAATATCAATATGCTTTGTTCTTGAGTGTTGAATGAGATTCTTTGTTAAGCATATTACACTTGTATTATCACATTTAATGAAAATATTTTTAAGTTGAACTTTATAATCTTCTAAGGTGTTTTTCATCTACACAACTTGTGTACAGCATGCACTAGCTGCAATATATTCAGCTTCGGTTGTTGATAGTACAACCGAGTTTTATTTCTTAGATGACCAGGAAACAAGGGCATGTCCTAAAAATTGATATGTTCCTGATATGCTTTCTCTATCTAGTCTACACCTAGCAAAATCCGCATCAGCATAAGCAATTAGCTTAAAATTCTCAGATTTTGGATACCATAATCCTAGATTTGTAGTTCCTTTAAGATATATAAGTGTTCTTTTAACTGCTTTGAGATGAGATATCTTAGGATTCGATTGAAACCTAACACAAAGTCCTACACTAAACATGATATCTGGTCTAGTTGTAGTGAGGTAAAGTAAACTTCCTATCATACCCCTATAAGTTTTTTGATCAAAACTTTTTCCACTTTCATCAATTTCTAACTTAGTGGAGGTGCTCATAGGAGTGTTGATAGCTTTTGAGTTATCCATATTAAATCTTTTTAGCAAATCTAAAGCGCATTTAGTTTGACTAATAAAGATGACATTACTTAGTTGCATAATTTGTAAGCATAAAAAGAAGGTTAATTCTCCCATCAAACTCATTTCAAATTCAAGGATCATAGTTTTAGCAAAAGATTCACAAAGAGATTCGTTCGTAGAACCGAAGATAATATCATCAACCTAAATCTGAACAATGAGAAAATTATTTTCAAATTTTTTGATAAACAATATAGTATCGACCTTGCCTTTAGAGAAATTATTTTCAATAAGAAAAGTGTTAGGATCAAGAGCACTAAGAGGAGGGGGGTGTGAATTAGTGCAGTAGATAAAAACGTCAACTTCGTCAAATATCTCGTATGATAAAAACTGTTTCCGACGTAAAATCGATTTCTGAAACTTAGCTTGAAAGCATACGTAAATGTATTGAAGGTAGTAAACTATTGACGGGGTTTGTAGTAAGGTAATAGCAGGAAACAAAATGCAAACCAAAGAAGACGGGAGTTTATAGTGGTTCGGTCAATCGTGACCTACATCCACTCCTCTGATTCCTCTTCCATCGAGACCACCGGCATCCACTAACAATCTTCCTTTACTAGGTGAAGATCAACCTCCTTCTTATAGCCCTCTTCTCCTTTTACCGGGTTTAGGAGACAACCCTTACAAGCACTCACTCTCCTCTCTAAAACAGAATTCTAACACTTAAGCTAGAGGAGGGATTTCTCAACTGATTTCTACAATGTTTCTTTCTTTTTTTGCTCTCTATGCTTGTATGTATTAACCAGGGATGAGAGGGGTATTTATAGGCTCCAAACTAGTTTGAATTTGGAGCTCAAAAATGTCATCTCCCGGATTTCTAGGGTCCTAGCGGTACCACCTCCTGACTAGGGCGGTACAACCACCTGGCAGCTCGAAGGCTGAGCCTCTGGGCGGTGCCACTGCCTGACAGGGGCGGTTGCATCGCCTGGTAGAGCTCGGAGACCGAGCTCAGGCAGTTCCACCGCTTGTCAGGGGCGGTTGCACCGCCTAGTCTCACTCGGAGACTAAGCCCAGGCAGTGCCACTACCTGCTTGGGCGATTGCACCACCCAACTTTCCTGGGAGACCATCTTCTGGGTGGTGCCACCGCCGACCCTAGCAGTGCCACCGCCTAGCAGAAATTCTGGTCCGAATGGGTTGATCCATTTAGCCCAATTTGGGTCTATCAAGGGCCCAATTGCCCCCAGATTAAGTTAATGGGATCACCTCCCATTCCTATCTTAATCTACATGCTAACTACGACATTTCTTAAGACATTTACTGCAACTTGCTCCGGTGCGTCAATCGCTTCTTCCGGTGAGCTTCCGGCGAACTTCCGTTGATCATCCAATGAACCCTCGGTGATGCTCCTACGGACTTCCGGTAAACTCCTGGACTTGCGATGATCCACTTGGAGAGTTCCGACGAGCTTCTTTGGCAAGCTTCTGGACTTCTCGGATTTGTTCCCACAGAACCTCTGACGACCGTCCGGACTTCCATCGAGCTCTCGAACTCCCAACGTGATCATAGTCTTGACTCCGGCGCAACTCCTACTACATCTCTTACTTCCATCGTAGTTAATCCTATACATGTAAAACAAAACTTCGATCGAGACAATTAATCCTAAGCAATTAACTAAGTTGTCCGGCATGTCATTGGTCCCTCGACGCTTCATCCGATTCTTCGGCGCATCATCCTCTCCTGCGGCCTATTACCCAATCAGCCAATTGACTTCGCAACTCCAATATCCTTGGCACAATACCCGCTCTTCTTGGCCCGATGCCCGAGTCCATGACCCGAAGCCTTCTATCGATACATCGACCAATCCACCGGCCCGACGTCCAATCTTCTGACATGTTCCTCCGGCATAACATGATTTTTCCTACTTTAATTGTCTCATCCTGATCGAAGCATCCTGTGTCACTCAAAACACAGATTAAAACATAAACATATATCAAGTGGTTTCATCATCAAAATACGAGATTCAACAAAAAGAGCTAAGTCTCTCATACCAAGCCCTTGGGGCTTGTTTTAAACTATAGAGAACTTTAGTTAATTTAAACACATGATTAGGGAGACTATTATTTTCAAATTCAGGAGGTTGTTCAACATAAACTTCTTTGGAAATAAAGTCATTAAGAAAAGTGCTTTTAACATCCATTTGAAATAACTTAAAATTATTACTATTAGCATAGATAAGGAGCATCGTTATGGTTTCTAATCGAGCCACAGGAGCGAAGGTTTCTTCGTAATCGATATCTTCTTCTTAGTTGAAACCTTTGGCCACTAATCTAGTCTTGTTTCTAACCATGATACCAGATTCATCTTGCTTGTTTCTAAAGACCCATTTAGTACCAATAACTAAATAGTCATTTGGCCTAAGAACAAGCTTCCACACCTCATTTCTCTCAAATTGATTTAACTCATCTTGCATTGCGATAATCCATGAATCATCTTTCATATCTTTGTCAATACATTTAGGTTCAATTTGGGAGAGAAAAGTGGAGTTTACACAAAAATTTTTAAGAGAAGAACGTGTTTGAACCCCCTTAGATGTGTCTCCTATGATTAGCTCCTTAGGATGAGCATCTATATACTTTCAATCCTTGGGTAAGGATGTTTCGGAAGTGGATGCATCCAAGTTGCTAGTTGGAGAAGGGGTTTCATTTAAATTCAAGGAATCGAAATTAACATCATCATCAAAATCATTTTTCTTGATTTCGGAAATCTCATTGAAAACAACATGAATGGATTCTTCTATAATTAAAGTTCTTTTATTGAAGATACGAAATGCTTTAGAAATCGAGGAATAACCAAGAAACAATCCTTCATCGGATTTAGCATCAAATTTTCCTAAGGCATCTTTTTCATTCAATATAAAACATTTACACCCAAAAACTTTAAAATATGAAACATTGGCTTTTTTGTTGTTCCACAACTCATAAGGGGTTTTGATGAGTAAGGGTCTTACTAGAATTCTATTTATAACATAGTATGCCATGTTTACGGCTTCGGCCCAAGAATATTTGGGTAGACTATGTTCATTCAACATAGTTCTTGTCATTTCTTGTAAATTTTTATTCTTTCTTTCAACTACTCTATTTTGTTGAGGATTTCTTGGAGTAGAGAAGTTGTGGCTGTATCCATTAGATTCATAAAATTCTTAAAAATCACAGTTTTGAAATTCACCATCATGATCACTTAGAATTAATAAAATCATAGAATCCTTTTCATTTTGAATAAGTTTACAAAACTTGGTGAAATATCTAAAGCATTCACTTTTGTGTTTCAAAAAATAAGTCCATATGTATCTACTATAATCATCTACAATAACAAAAGCGTATTTGCTACCTCCTAGGCTTGATGTAGAGATTGGTCCGAATAAGTCCATATGGATCAATTGCAAAGGTCTAGAGGTGCTTATTTGATTCTTAGATTTGAAGCTACGCTTTATTTATTTTCCTAATTGACAAGCATCACACATATTATCTTTGATGAACTTGATATAAGGAATTCCTCTTACAAGTTCTTTGGATGAAATTTGGGTGATTAGTTTCATACTAGCATGACCTAATCTCCTATACCAAAGTCAAGTATTGCCATTCAAAATCGAGAGATATATTTCATTACAAAGATCATTGATGTCAATGGTGTATACGTTATTTTGTTTTAATGCAATCATAGATATGTTTTTGTGTGGCTTTTCAATGATGCAAGCATTAGATTCGAATTTGACAATATATTCTTTATCACACAATTGACTAATGCTCAAGAGGTTATGTTTTAAACCATCAACTAACAAAACATCTTCAATAAAGAAGTTGGATTTTTTACCTATAGTTCCTTTGCCAATGATTTTACCCTTGTTGTTGTCTCCGAATGTGACATAGCCTTCGTCTATGCTAGTGAGCTTAGAGAATTGAGATGGATCTCCAGTCATATGCCTTGAGAATCCACTATCAATGTGTCATCTCTTGCTCCTAGCTTGTGGTGATATATGTTTCTACAAAAAAGGATGATTTTTAGGTACTCATTTAATCTTAGGTGCCTCAAAAGCCGATCTAAATTGTTTGTCATGTTGCATGAAATTTATTACAGTTCCTTTAGGAACCCAAATCAATTTGTTAGGACTAATCTTCTTGAATAGACAATAATAAGTTCTATGTCAATGTTTGGAACAAAAGTTACACTTGTTTTGGTGCGAAACATGCAAGATAGGGTCTTTAATGAAAATGGTTGGATTTTGGTGAGAGCTTCTCACAAATCTGATTCCACTTCTTTTAAGAAAGTGATCCTTATCGATAAAGATCATGTTCAAGGACTTGCTACCAACCTCGAATTTCTTCAAGGTGTCCTTGAGCAACAAGTTCTCCTTTTGGAGTACTTCTAAGTCATGACATTTCGTACATGGAACTAAACTATCATTATGTTCAATTTTTAATTTATCAAAATTACTAACAAGAATATCATGCTCATTTTTTAACAATTTATATTTTCTACTAATTGTTTTACATTCATCAAATAAAACATGAAAAGCATTTAACAATTCATCAAATGATAAATCTGCATTAATTAAATTTGATACCTCCTCTCTAATGGCCATGAGTGCATAATAAGCAACTTGCTTAGTGTTGGACTCCTCTTCTTCAGATGCACTTGAGTCATCCTACGTTGCTTTGAGCGCCTTCTTCTTTAGTGTTCTCTTCTTGGCTTGGGGACAATCACTTTTATAGTGTCTCGGCTTCTTGCATTCATTGCAAATAACTTGGTTCTTTTTGGGTTCAAATTTATTTTTCGTGTCATTTTTAAATTTATTTTTTAATAATTTTTTTAAATTTCCTTGTTAGAAGTGCCAAGTCATCGTCAAAGTCCTCATCACTTGAGTTTTCTCTCAAGTGGTCTTCTTGAGTTCTAAATGTCATACCCTTCCTATTCTTTGGAAGGGTGTCCTCGTACTCTTCATGAGCTTTACAAGTCATTTCGTAGGTCATTAATGACCCGATTAATTCTTCAAGAGGGAAGTTGTTTAAATATTTAGCCTCTTAAATAGCAGTGACTTTAGGGTCCCAACTCTTTGAAAGAGATCTTAGAATTTTATTAACGAGCTCGAAATCTGAAAAACTTTTACCGAGTTCTTTTAGACCATTGACGACATTCGTGAAATAGGTGTACATGTCACCTATGGTTTTGCTTGGTTTCATTCAAAAAAGTTCATAAGAATGTACTAAAAGATTGATTTTTGACTCTTTCACTCTACTCGTGCCTTCGTGAGTCACTTCGAGTGTATGCCAAATATCAAATGCAGTTTCACAAATCGAAACACAATTGAACTCATTTTTATCAAGTGCACAAAATAAGGCATTCATATCCTTTGCATTTAGAGTGAAAGTCTTCTTCTCCAATTCATTTCAATTGATCATTGGAAGAGAAGACTTTGAAAATCTATTTTCAAAAATATTCCAAAGTTGAAAATCCATGAAAATAAGGAAGATCCTCATTCGGATCTTCCAATAGGTGTAGTCCATCCCATTGAACATGGGCGGACATGTAATAGAGTGACCCTCTTAGTTTCCGGCATATGTCATCTCTCTTGGGTTTTAATCCAACTGAGAGTGAACCCGCTCTGATACCAACTGTTAGGATCAAGAGCAGTAAGAGGGGGGGGGGGGGGGGGGGGGTGAATTAGTGTAGCGAAAAACTTTTGTCGGTTCAAAAAGACTTCATACAAAAACTATTTCGAAAAGATCTTTAACTTGAGAGCAAACAAAAGTATAGTTGATGTAAAGCAACGGAGGCAGTTTGCAATTAAGATAAAGAGCATAATGCGATTAAGATAAAGAACGAAGGCAGTTTACAATTAAGAGAGGGGGGGGGGTGGTGAATTAGTGTAGCAGAAAACTTTCGTCGGTTCAAAAAGACTTCGTATGAAAACCATTTCGAAAAGATCTTTAACTTGAGAGCAAACGGAAGTATAGTTAATATAAAGCAATGGAGGCAGTTTGTAGTTAAGATAAAGAGTAGAATGTAAATGTAAACCAAGATTTAGAGTGGTTCGGTTAATCTTGATCTACATCCACTTCTGGCTTCCTCCTCCGACGAGGTCACCGACGTCCACTAGAGACCTTCCTTCAATAGGCGAAGGTCAACCACCCTTTTATAGCTTTTCTCCTTTTGACGGACTTAGGAGACAACCCTTATAAGTTTTCACTCCTCTCTTGAATGATCAAGACTTAGAAAAAAGAGGGAGAGGAACTCTATCCTTTTACAATATTTTTAATCTCTCAAATACTCAGAATAAAAGCAAGCTTTCGATTCCCTTTCATGTAAGAAAGGGTAGGGTTTATATAGGCCCCAATCGGTTTGAATTCGGAGCTCAAAAGTGTCTATTCCAGGATTTTTGGGGTCCTGGCAGTACCACCGCCATAATTGGGCAGTACTACTGTCTGTCATCTATCATTGAGCGGTACTACTGCTCAGTCTAGGGGTTACTACTACTTGACATCGCTCAGAGACTGAGCTTATGCGGTACCACCACCTAATAGGGGTGGTACCACCGCTGGCAGTAATAACTGTCGACGGTATCACTGCTTGACAGGGGCGGTACTACTGCCCAAAACTCCTGGGAGACCAAGTCTCCTAGGCAGTGCCACCGCCAGCCAAGAATTCTGGGTCCGAATGGGCTGATCCACCAAGGGCCTAGTTGGCCCTAGATTAAGTTAATGAGATCACCTCCTAATCCTAACTTAATCTATATGCTAACTATGACAATTAAGATATCAATACTACAGATCGTGTTCCGGTGTGTCACTCGCTTCTTCCGGCGAACTTCCGGCGAACATCCGACAAACCCACGGTGATGCTCCAGCGGACTCCTGGACTTGTGATGATCCTCTTGGTGAGTTTCGGCGAGCTTCTTTGGCAAGCTCCTAGACTTTTCGGATTGTTCCCGCAGAACCTCCAACGACCGTCCGGACTTCCGACGAACTCTCGAACCCCCAATGTGATCTTGGTCTTGACTCCGGCTTAACACCTGCTGCATGTTTTACTGCCATCGTAGTTAATCCTGCACACTTATCTCAACATACGGATTAGATAACCAAATGACAATTGACTTCATCATCAAAATCTGAGATTCAACACTAGCATGGGTTTGAGAAGAGAAGGGAAGAAGAATTGAAGAAGAAGAAGAAGAAGAAGAAGAAGAAGCTTTAGTTTGCTTGAGGTTTTGTATCAATTTCCCTACATTTGGGAATCAAACTTTTCTAAGGCAAGCATTCTAACCCGATCCCACAATAATCCTAATCTCTATTTTCACTTTAATTCTACATATTTCAAAGGATTTCTACTTAGCACCATACATTTCTTTCATTTTGATACAAAGCCATGAATCTATAATTTTTTGATAATCTGACCTCTATGCATTATTTCGGACCTAACTTTAAGCACCAAATTCTGATTTTGGCAAAACTTAATCCATTTAAAAGTAGCACAAAGATCATTATTTTGATATCTAGATTTAATGATTTAGAGTTTAAATGCCTACTCAAACTTCTGTTTCAATTAACCCTACAGATTTTATAAAATAGGGATTGTAATTTCTAACCTTTGGTTGCTAAACTAATTATAACTTTCTGTTAGGAACTCAAATTCATGCAAAGTATGATTTATTTGAAACTAGACTCAAAAATATTTTTAAAATTTTTGGAATACAAATAGGAACTGAAACATCTATTTTCATCGACGTTGTGCATTTAGTAAACAAAGCTGATGTTTTTGGACCTTTCGCTACAAAATTATTTGTAACTCCCTATTGTAAACTCTAACTCATACAAAACTTAATTTATCTAAAACTAGATTGACACATATTTCAAATGACACCTATTTTGTATAAATTGAAGTATAATTGGTTATCTAAATAATTCATACATTATGCCTCTCAAATTTTGCCAAAATCGAGCTTTGGTCGATTTCACCTATTCTCGTTTCTTTTCTTTGAAAATTGATTTCAGCTAAAACCCTTACTTCAATTGAGCTTTACATTATTGCTTTAAATTCCTGTATACTCTTATCCTTTAATTATTTACATACTTGATTTTATTATGTAAAGCTCATGTTTATATCATAATGTTTCGTATAGGCACATGCATTCCATTATTCCGCATATGTTTCCGATATGTCCAAATTTTATTGTTCACACTATCCTTTTGTACTATGGTATTTGTGAGATAAATGTGAACCTTTACCAGAAATGATAAAGGGAGTTATGCTTAGAGTCCACGATGCTTTGTTGGCCCCCTATGACTTCACTCAGACGTGGGTGGATGGAGCCCCCACACTTGGGAGGCTTATGTTTGGTGGTCATTCAGAACTGAATGAACTATATTATGTTATGATCCCATTTCACTTTTTATATGTTTGACATGATATCCAAAGCTTTGGTTATGTGTTTCTATGTACACTTTGGATAAGAATGAAATGAATGCGACATCATATGTGTCATTTGAGCTTCTATTTTATATTTGTTCTTTGATATGCTTCGAAATGTTTATACATCTTTGATATACTTTGAAATATTCCATATGTCATGGATATGCTCCTTGTGCCAATGATATGCTCCAATTAGCCCTTACTCTATTGTTATGAACAAAACATGCTTCGAACGATACGACATTGTAACTTTATATTCGACGATTGGCTATCTTTGAACTCTTATATCTTTGCCTTATATTTTGAAACTTTATTTGTTCAAAATTGTCCTCTTTTCCATGGATATGTTAGTCACTTGCTGAGCTTTATATGCACACTTTGTTGCTATATAATTTTTTTCATGATAGCTTGTTGCTTGCTAAAATGTTTAAATTAGGTTAAGGCAGTGGAAAACTAGAAGATTTTTGGGGCAAATCTTTTGTAGTTGAAAGGTGGTTGATCTATAAGTATATTGTGTATGCAATGAAATATTAACGACAAATCTAGATTGATGTATCTTATAAATGTTTGAAAAGTACCTCTCATATCGGGATTTTGAAAATGTTAAGTTTAAATTGTGTAGTGATATAAACATGTGGTACTTGTTGTACATGTTGGTTTTGTGATTGTATAGATTCCCAGGCTTATGGATTTTATAATGTGGTTATGGTGTAGTTGAGTTGGCTTTGGATTTTGTGAATCATTAAGTGATATGATGTATGATTATAAACTACATAGGTTTTTATGAATTGTGGATTATAGAGGTAAATTTTTGACTTAATGTTTTCTTAGTGGACTCAAATGTGTATTTGGATCCTGGATTGTTTATTGAATTATAATATTATTAATTTTGAGTTAGGTTCACACCTCTTGAATGAAAATTAAATTCAGGGGGTGTGACAAGTATTCTTACGATAATTATGCTATATGTGTTTATTTGGAATCCTTATATACTCTTGTCCTTAAATTGTTTGCAATACTTGAAACCAAATATGTAAAATTTATGTTGTATCGCATTGTTTCGTATGGGCACATATATGTTTCATTGTTCCGCATATACTTCCGATATATGCCAAAATCCTTGTATGCTCTTGCCTTTATTTCCTTTGAAATTTGAATACAATTATGAAAGATTATGTTTGCATTGTATTAACTCATAAAGGCATATATACTTTTGTTGTTCCACATATGCTTCCGATATGTGCTAATTTTATTATTCACACTATTCTTTCGTACTCTAGTGTTTGTGGGATACTATAAACCTTTACCAGAAATGATAAAGGGAGTTATGCTTAGAGCCTACAATGCTCTGCCGACCTCCTATGACTTCACTCAGACGTGGGTGGATGGAGCTCCCGAATGTGGGAGACTTATGTTTGGTGATCATTCAGAAATGGATGTACCATATTATGTTATGATCTCACTTCACCATCTATATGTTTGATATGATATCCAGAGCTTTGGTTATGTATTTCTATATGTGCTTTAGATAAGAATGAAATAAATGAAATGTCAAATACGACATTTGAGCTTTTGTTTTATATTTGTTCTTTGATATGTTTCGAAATATTTCATATGTCGTTGATATGCTCCGAAACATTTCATATGTTATTGATATGTTTCGAAATGCTTCTTATGCCTCTGAAGTGTTCATACGCCATTGATACACTTTGAAATATTTCATACACCATTGATTGTTAGGATCAAGAACACTAAGAGGGAGGGGTGAATTAGTGCAGCGGAAAACTTTCAACGTTTAAAACTGTGTTCGTACGATGAAATTGTTTCCGACATAAAACCATTTTCGGAAACTTAACTTGAAAGCGAGTTCGTAAATGAGTGCAGCAAAAGTAATGAGGAAGTAAAGCACATATGGAGGTTTGCAGTAAGGTAAGCAGCAAGAATAAATACAAACCAGAGAAGATGAGAGTTTATAGTGGTTCGGTCAATCGTGACCTACATCCACTCCTCCGATTCCTCTTCCGTCGAGGACACCAGCATCCACTAATGATCTTCCTTTACTAGGCGAAGATCAACCACCTTCTTACACCCCTCTTCTCCTTTTACCCGGTTTAGGAGACAACCCTTACAAGCACTCACTCTCCTCTCTTAAACAGAATTCTAACACTTAAGCTAGAGGAGGGAAATTCTAGAGATTGCAGTAGCGTTTTCCCTCTTTTAATCTCCCTGTGCTTGTGTGTTTTACCCAGGGATGGGAGGGGTATTTATAGGCTCCAAATTGGTTTGAATTTGGAGCACAAAAATGTCATCTCTCGGATTTCCGGGGTCCTAGCAGTACCACCTCCTGACTGGGGCGGTACAACTGCCTGGCAGCTCGGAGACTGAGCCTCTAGGCGGTGCCACCACCCAGTCTTGCTCGAAGACTGAGCCCTGGCGGTGCCATCGCCTGACTGGAGTGGTTGCACCGCTTGGCAGAGGTCTGAGACCGAGCCCAAGCGGTGCCACCGCCTGCCTGGGGTGGTTGCACCGCCCAGCTTTCCTAGGAGACCCTCTCTTGGGTGGTGCCACCGCCTAGCAGGAATTCTGGTCCGGATGGGTTGATCCATTCGGCCCAATTTGGGTCTGTCAAGGGCCCAATTGCCCCCAAATTAAATTAATGGGATCACCTCCCATTCCTAACTTAATCTATATGCTAACTATGACATTTCTTAAAACATATACTGCAACTTGCTCCGGTGCGTCAATCGTTTCTTTCGGCGAGCTTTTGGCGAACTTCCGTCGATCATCCAATGAACCCTTGGTGATGCTCCTGCGGACTTCCGGCAAACTCCTGGACTTGCGACGATCCACTTGGTGAGTTCCGATGAGCTTCTTTGGCAAGCTCCTGGACTTCTCAGATTTGTTCCCATAGAACCTCCGACGACCGTCCGGACTTCCGTCGAACTCTCGAACTCCCAAAGTGATCATAGTCTTGACTCCGACGCAACTCCTGCTACATGTCTAACTTCCATCGTAGTTAATCCTGCACATGTAAAACAAAACTTCGATCGAGACAATTAATCCTAGGCAATTAACCAAGTTGTCTACCTCCGACGACCATCCGGACTTCCGTCGAACACTCGAACTCCCAAAGTGATCATAGTCTTGACTCCGGCGTAACTCCTGCTACATGTCTAACTTCTATCGTAGTTAATCCTGCACTTTTAAAACAAAACTTTGATCGAGACAATTAATCCTAGGCAATTAACCAAGTAGTCTAGCATGTCATTGGTCCCTCGACGCTTCATCCGATTCTTCGACGCATCGTCCTCTCCTGCGGCCTATTGCCCAATCGGCCAGTTGACTCCGCAACTCCGATATCCTTGGCGCAATACCCGCTCTTCTTGGCCCGATGCTCAAGTCCATGGCCCGAAGCCTTCTGTCGATACGTCGACCGATCCATTGGCCTGACGTCCAATCTTCTAACATGTTCCTCCGGCACAACATGATTTTTTCTGCTTTAATTGTCTTATCCTGATCGAAGCATCCTGCGTCACTCAAAACGCAGATTAAAACATAAACACATATCAAGTGGTTTCATCATCAAAATACGAGATTCAACAATCTCCCCCTTTTTTATGATGACAACCACTTGATGACGGAGTTAACCTTAACTCTCGGAGTTTAAACAAATTCCCCCTATCAATATGCCATATTGATAGAATCTTGAATTCAAACTGAATTCAAGTTATTGCAATATTCATCATGAATACTTGCAACACATCATCATTAACATATGCATAAACTTATGCATCACATGTCATGTCATCAATATACTTCTCCCCCTTTGTCATCAACAAAAAGGAGAAGTACAACTATTCTTGTGTTTGCAATATAAGTTCAACTCATTGCATGAAAAACATAATATTAGGTTTTATCATCATGCAAGTTTAAAGCTAGAAAGTTTAGCAAGTGTTACATCATGCTTAGAACATTCAAGCTATCAAGTTGTAGATATGCAAGTTTTACAGCATACAAGATAGCACATACAAATATATGCAAGTTGGCATATTTGCTTTTCTTGAGATAGGCACGATAGCACATTTTTGTATTTTCTTAAGATTTCAAGCTAGTAATTCTCGGTGATGTTCAAGATAGCAATTTCTTCTCTTTTGAGAAGTGGAATTTTTGCTTTCTTCTTGAATTATGTAATTTGCTTCTTTTGAGATAGTAACTTTTTGCTTCTCTTTAGATCACAAGCTAGCAATTCTAGCAAATTTTACATCATGCAAGATAGCAAATTTTTGTGATGTTCAAGATGTCAAGTTTTTTTCCTTGCAATATGTAAGCTAGCAAATATTTGCTTCCTTTACAAAGTGCATGTTTCTAAATTTTGCAAGATGAGCTAGCGATATTTCTCCCACTTTGTCAATGTCAAAAAGAAGGAAAGACCCTTTGCGTCAATTTCTAAATCATGACAAAGGTGAGTAATCATTCTTATTTCAAAATTCCATAATTAAGATAAACCTTGAATTCAAATTAAGGTAATTTTAATAATGATTCACATCATATGCAATACATCACATACATCATAATAAAAGGCATAAGAATTGCATGCATAATGCCAAATCATCATGTATATAAAATATAACATCATCATCATTACATGCATGATTCCAAATCATCATTCTATCATAAAATGATAATTATTGATTTTCATATTATTTTAAAAAAAATCAAAGTTTTGCATGTCTTTTTATCTAAGGGAAAAATCATACTGTTGCATGCATTTTTATCTAAGGGAAAAATCATAGTGTTGCATGCATCATTCCAAAACATTTCAAGCCATGCAAGCCATAAATACAAAGAAATCATGTCATAAAGGATAAAATCATTTGAATACCAAAAGACATGATTCATATAGTAAATATCTTCTTTAAATAAAATATCAAGAAAACTGATAGGAGTACAAAGAAGAGATCTTGTTTTAAAAGAAAATCAAGTAATAAATCCAAGAACTCATAAGGAAAAATCATGATTCATTTAGAAAATCTCCTCTTATGAAAATATCAAGTAGAATTGTAGGAGATCGATTAATGAGAAATTTTGATTCATAATAAAATCTCATGTATCGAATGTCGAGAAATCAAAATGATGATTTATATAAAAAATGTCACAAGTTATATTCAAGAGATAAATCATCATTATTTTTCAACTCATTCAATTTATCAAATCAACATTTCTTAGATTTGCATGATATCATTTCAAATGTTTGACATATAACATGCATAAATTCAAAAATTAAAAGGAGAAGGGAATAATTCAAAGGTACAAAGATTTCAACCATTTCATAAACAAATGAAGGATCAAGTCATGAATCAAAAATTCCATGAATCATTTCGACAAATCTCCTTTTAAATAATCGAGATGATCATCAAGGAAAATCTCATGTTATTCCAAGAAATCAAGATCATGATTTTGATAAAACTCATCTTAAATTCAAATCACCAAAATCATTTTTATGGTTCACAAAATTCATAACATAAGTAGATTCATGATTTCATTGATAATATATTTTCCTTTTTTTAAGTATTTCATTTTAAGTGATTGATTTCATGTTAGCATGCTTTTTCATTTATGTTAAATAAAAACATTCATCAACGTTTAGGATCAAAAAATGAATTTCGTCATAAAACCATTAAGATCAATAAATCACAAAAATGAATTGTTAGGATCAAGAAAATCCGAAAATGAAATTTAATACTTTCATGTATTCAGACATGGTTTTGCTATAGATTTTCAAATTCAATCATGAAGATAAAATATGCACATGATCATGGACATTTTTGTATCCAAAACACATAATTTCCAACATGTTATTAAGGCATGTAATAGTGTAAAATCATCAAGATACACATGCATGGATTAAACCTAAGCATTATCACATATCATATAATTATCATCCCTAATGTTGCATACATCATTCAACATTTCAAAATATAACATGCATGAAACCTTAGCAATATACTTTTTATGATCAAATTTTTAATTTTTCAAAGATGCTAAAAAGAAAAACATGAAATAATTTTTAAAAAATAATTTTTTATTTCTTATTCCTACTATCTAAATTAGGCACTCATGAAAGACTTCAAGTAATTTCAAAATAATTCAAGAGAGTTGAGTTACTTACCTTGTAGTCGAAGCTCGTCAAAGCCCAATTCGCCATTTTACCTTTGGAAGTTTTTGATTCATCCTTGGTTGCCTTCCTCTTCTTTGGCCTCTTTCTCCATTCAAGTTCATTGTTTATTTTAGATTTTTGTTTAATAAACTTATTAAGATTTAGTATTCGAAGTTCAAGTTCATCATTGTCCTCATCACTTGAGTCATTGCTCAAGTGGTATTCATTTGTTCTATGTCCCAAATCCTTCTTGTTCTTTGGAAGGTGATTTTGTTCATCATGTTCATCATGTGCATTGTACACCATTTTATATGTCATCAACGAACCAATTAGTTCTTCAAGTAGAAAAATATTTAAATCTTTTGTTTCTTGTATTACGGTTATTTTAGGATCCCACCTTTTTGGAAGGGATCTTAAGATCTTGCTTACGAGATCAAATTTGAAAAATATTTACCAAGAACTCTTAGATTATTGACGCATCCGTGAAACGGGTGTACATGTCGCCTATAGTCTCGCTTAGTTACATTCGAAAAAGCTCAAAATCATGCAATAAAATGTTAACTTTTGAGTCTTTGACTCTACTAGTTCCCTCGTGCGTGATTTCAAGTGTTCGCCAAATATCAAAAGTCATTTCACATGTAAAAATCCGATTGAACTCATTTTTGTCCAAAGTGCAAAATAACGCATTCATAGCCTTTGCGTTTAAAGAAAAATACTTCTTCTCCAAATCCGACCATTTGTTCATCGGTTTAGAGGGAAGTTGAAAATCGTTTTCAACAATATTCCATAAATCCAAATTTATAGAAATCATGAAAACTCTCATTCGAGTTTTCTAATAAGTGTAGTCCAATCCGTTAAACAACGGTGGACGAACAACCGAAAAGCCCTCTTGAAAGCCATGAAGAGCCATTTCTCTCGGGTGTAAATCCGAAATGAGAAAAGCCGAGCTCTGATACCAATTGTTAGGATTAAGAGCACTAAGAGGGGGAGGGGGGGTGAATTAGTGCAGCAGAAAACTTTCGACATTTAAAACTGTGTTTGTACGATGAAATCGTTTCCGACGTAAAATCGTTTTCGGAAACTTAACTTGAAAGCGAGTTCGTAAATGAGTGCAGCAAAAGTAATGAGGAAGTAAAGCATATATGGAGGTTTGTAGTAAGGTAAGCAGCAAGAATAAATGCAAACCAGAGAAAACGAGAATTTATAGTGGTTCGGTCAATCGTGACCTACATCCACTCCTCTGATTCCTCTTCCATCGAGGACACCAGCATCCACTAACAATTTTCCTTTACTAGGCGAGGATCAACCTCCTTCTTACACCCCTCTTTTTCTTTTACTGAGTTTAGGAGACAACCCTTACAAGCACTCACTCTTCTCTCTTAAACATAATTCTAACACTTAAGCTAGAGGAGGGAAATTCTAGAGATTGCAGTAGCGTTTTCTCTTTTTTAATCTCTCTGTGCTTGTGTGTTTTACCCAAAGATGGGAGGGGTATTTATAGGCTCCAAACTGGTTTGAATTTGGAGCTCAAAAATGTCATCTCCCGGATTTCCAAGGTCCTAGCGGTACCACCTCCTGACTGGGGCGGTACAACCGCCTGGCAGCTTGGAGACTGAGCCTCTGGGTCGTGCCACCGCTTGACAGGGGCAGTTGCACCACCCAGTCTCGCTTGGAGACTGAGCCCAGGCAGTGCCATCGCCTGCCTGGGGCGGTTGCACCGCCCAGCTTTCTTGGGAGACCCTCTCCTAGGCGGTGCCACCGCCGACCCTGGCGATGCCACCGCCTAGGAGAAATTCTAGTCCGAATAGGTTGATCCATTCGGCCCAATTTGGATCTATCAAGGGCCCAATTGTCCCCAGATTAAATTAATGGGATCACCTCCCATTCCTAACTTAATCTACATGCTAACTACGACATTTCTTAAGACATTTATTGCAACTTGCTCCGGTGCATCAATCGCTTCTTCCAGCGAGCTTCCAGCGAACTTCTGTCGATCATCCGATGAACCCTCGATGATGCTCCTGCGGACTTCCGACAAACTCCTGGACTTGCGACGATCCACATGGCGAGTTCCGATGAGCTTCTTTGGTAAGGTCCTGGACTTCTTGGATTTGTTCCCACAGAACCTCCGACGACCGTCCGGACTTCTGTCGAACTCTCGAACCTCCCAACATGATCATAGTCTTGACTCCGGCGTAACTCCTGCTGCATATCTTACTTCCATCGTAGTTAATCCTGCACATGTAAAACAAAACTTCGATCGAGACAATTAATCCTAGGCAATTATCCAAGTTGTCCAGCATGTCATTGGTCCCTCGACGCTTCGTCTGATTCTTCGACGCATCATCCTCTCCTACAGCCTATTGCCCAATCGGCCAGTTGACTCCGCAACTCCAATATCCTTGGCGCAATACCCACTCTTCTTGGCCCGATGCCTGAGTCCACGGCCCGAAGCCTTCTATCGATACGTCGACCGATCCAACGGCCCGACGTCCAATCTTATGACATGTTCCTCCGGCACAACATAATTTTTCCTGCTTTAATTGTCTCATCCTGATCGAAGCATCCTACGTCACTCAAAACGCAGATTAAAACATAAACACATATCAAGTGATTTCATCATCAAAATACAAGATTCAACATTGATATGTTCTGAAATATTTAATTTGTCATTGACATGCTCCAAAACACTTCATACGCCATTGATAAGCTCTGAAATATTTCATTGGTTATTGATATGCTCTAGAACATTTCATACGCTATTGATATGATCCAATTACTCTTTATTTCATTTGTTATGAACCAAATATATTTGATTGAAATGACATTTGTGATTTTATATCTAATGAGATTATATCTATGAATTCTTGTATTCTGTCTTGTATTTTGATATCTTATTTGTTTGAAAACTGTCCTCTTTTGCCATAGATATATTAGTCACTTACTGAGCTTTATATGCTCACTCCATTGTTATATAAATTTTTTAGAATAGCTTATCGCTCGTTTAAATGTTAAAATTGAGCTAAGGTAATGAAGGACTAGAAGATTTTGGGCATATCTTTATTAGTAGACATGTTTTTATTATAAAGTACA
Source organism: Musa acuminata AAA Group (assembly GCF_036884655.1). Lineage (NCBI taxonomy): Eukaryota > Viridiplantae > Streptophyta > Magnoliopsida > Zingiberales > Musaceae > Musa > Musa acuminata. The sequence continues at coordinate 33,365,829 of NC_088329.1, read as the reverse complement.
CTTTGTGTCTAATGAAATATGACGATAAATCTAAACTTATGGGTTTTGCACAAGTTTAAAGGACCTCTCATGTTTAGGATCCTGGAATGTTAAGTTTAATTGGTGTAATGATATGAACTTATGGTAAACGTTGGTTTTGTGATTGTATAGATTCTCACACTTATGGATTTATGTTGCGGTTATTGTTTTGGTGAGTTGGCTTCAGATTTTATGAATCATCGAGCGATTATGTTGTATGATTATAAACTGCATAGGTTTTATGGATCATTAAATGTTTGAATATTTTTAGTATTTTTAAACGTTAGTTTGGATGTGGATTGGTTTATGATGAAATTTTAATATTATCAATTTGAGGGGCATGATAGATGTTCACTTAGGGAGCTTTAGGGTTTAGTTTATATCTATAAGATGGCCCGATTAGAGGTGAAGTTGTTTGATATGTTTGATTAATCGAATTTTGTAAAGGTAGTTTGCTTGAAACTAATATTAAGTGTGATCAATAAAGTCGTTGTAATACTTAAGTCAATTCACCGGTAAAAAAAAAATCATAAATAACTTAAAATTTCATGATAAGATTTGATAATTTTAGATGAGAATGTACTAAGTGAAATACCTAATGCTAATATTCATTCTATAATCGCTATAAGTTATAAAGGATTACATACTTGGCGAAGAAATATTTTTTAGATACTATGATAATGTGGCATGCCTAGTTGGCATGTTGAAGTTGGGTTTTATATGTCAAGTCTCGTTTGACTATACATAATTATTATATCACTTATCCCCATAACGTATTATCCCTATAATATTTCAGAGTCTATGCTATAGCGTTAGTGTCCCTCTCGAGAATTTTAAGAGGTGTTTCTTGGATAAAAAATGACTAGAGGGTGATTTAGATGCCTTCGGATAATATAGATACATCAAATATAGGGATGCTTTGCTGGATCAAGATATATCTATAAGCATAAAATCTATAATATGTTATATATAATGCGAAAAACTTTAATGCCAAGATTGAAATCAAATAACAATAGATAGAATATACGATGCGTACCTTATGATGCCATCTGAAAATAACTTTATCAGATCTGCAAGCTAGACTTTCCTTGTCCTCTTTTTCTATCTTTTTATAGGACCATTTAGACTGATGGATTGGGGATAAGAAGGATGAGAGGGGAACCATAATCTCTAAATGACTATCATGTATCTACGTCCCATATTTGTATCCATGTTCATCATGTCACACATCGTATAACACATGTCATTTAGATCCTAGATATTGTATTTATATATAAACAAAAGCAGAGATGATAAGTAATTAGGAGAGTTTCTCCATAATCTTGTAAAGAATCCTATAGACTTCCTTTCTATTAGTTATAACTTTCATAATCCAATCGATTTATAATATATCTTATTAATTAAATAGGATCACATAATCTAACAATATCAAGTTTTTTTTATACTTATTTCATCAATAAATGCATTGTACATGAGAATATGTTTTCCCTCGTTAAGACGTATTGGATGCTTTGATTCTTATATCATGAGTAGACATATTGTGAGCTAGCAGATGCTACAATTGAGATATGTATGATAAAATTCTCTTTGATGCGCATGTCCGAGGCATCATGATGCTTTGTTTGAACAGTGTATATCAAATACTTTGATGCTTATGTCTTGAATAGACATGATATATTTTACTTGACTAAGGCATATAAGATGCTTTGATCTTTGCCTGATTATGACATCTTCATTAGTGCCCTGTTAACGTAGAAAGTTAATTCACTAAAAGATCAAGAAGACTTTAGTAGCCTAAGATGAGTTTTAAGGGTATAAGATGACAACCTACCTAACAACTTCTAAAAGATTAAATACTTTAATAAAGGAATACTTTTAAAAACATTAATAAGAGAATATTCTTCCATTATATCATTATACTTTTAAAAACTTTAATAAGAGAATATTCTTCCATTATATCATTCTGATGTGGCACTCATAGTTGACACATAATCATTAGACCCCACATGTTTGATGTTGAGTCATGATTGAGTGTGGATAATTATCATATCATATATATATATATATATATATATATTCATATATATATATATATATATACAAAGTTGCTCCTTGTACACAAAGTTGCTCAATTCTAAGAAGAAAGTAACAACCAGAGATAGCTGGAGCAGAGACTGAAGGCGACACCAACTTCTCTCTACTCAAACATTTTGCCTCTGATTGCCGGAGAGGAGGGCAAGACCTTCACCAGCCTCTCAACATGTCATCACTCCACAACCATACAGCTGTTTATCAACTCATAAGATTGATTTAAGTGGCTTTGCCAAATTTTTCGTAGTTCTGGATGCCCGGTCTCAAGCCATGGCTTCCCTGGTCTGCTGAAGTGAATGACTGCAGCAGATTCCAGCAGTTAATGATCGGGCATTTGCCAACCTAATCCTGACAAAAGCCACGAAAGATCAATTGGCAGAACTTGTCCACGGAATGCTAGTAATGCTGGCGGCAGCGATCCCATGGGCCACAAAGTGAATCCAGACTCACGATTCTGCATACAAAATTTAAGCTTTCGGTTAATATTGTTTACAGCTTAGCACCTTGTGAATGCAAAGAACACTGAATTGTTGATCTGGAAGAACATGCCAACTTAAGCCAGCGCTGGTAGGTCCTGGTGATGTTGTTCTTTCTCCATGCTCGCAGATCGAAAATGTTCATGCCCTCCAACCATGCACACTGAGTTCTCTGCAAGTCCAATGATGATGACGATATCAATGGATTTGAGACATTCATGTAGTCATTGAATGTCTTCCCAATACAAAGGCCATGATTGCACTCTTGTGAACTAACAGCACCCATGACAAGTCCATGGAGATCTAAATGCCACAGTGATGTCAAGTCTCTCTGCACCACCACATCGTCATCCAGAAAGATTACCCTTTCCAACTTTGGAAACAGCTGCTCGTGCAAAACCACCAGTTAATGCTTCTGATTATTTAACTTCTCTTTCAAAAGTTAGCAGTATATATCATTTAGAATCTGTGTTACCTCTGGAAGATGTATCCTCAGATAATTCACGAGTGAAAACGTGCTTGGTTTTAAAGCTGAAAGTCTTCTGTATTCTTCAGCTACTCCCCTGTAGTAGCGATAAGTGTATGAGCTCTGATGAAGCTCCTCTACTGTGTCCATGATCACCACATCCTCATCAGGAGGGGAGTTGAATTGGTGAAGTCCCCTTACCTCCAAAATGGCAGGAAAGACAGAGTGGAGAGCAAACCAGGTATGCATCAAGGTGTAGGTTTTCTTATCAGTGATAATGTGGAACACTATATTCTCGGCATCATCACAACTTATCAGCATGGATGACACCACGACAGCAGCAGCAAGTATGTTGTCAGTAACAAGGGCAACATGAAGGTAAGAGTTATTTGTCAAGCGCGAGGCATGTTCAGGTGGTGGGAGAAAAGATCAAGCGGCAGCATTCACTAGGTACTGCTCTGCCAACCTCAAGCTGAGGCAATGCATGCTTCAAGCCTAGCAGACTGGATTTCTTGATCCATCTTCAGTAGCTGATCAGAGGTTATAACACAGTTAGCTATTTATGATAGTATGAAGTGTAAATGATCCATCAGATGCAATGAATTCTACAACAGAAGGATGTAAAAAATAATTCATTAGATCCAATTAAAATCTCCCAAGGATCTAAGTCTAAGGGAAAATGGTTTTATTATTGGAAAAATGACAAAGAAAGCAAGGATTTAATAGTTCATTCGTAAGAGGCTTACAAGGTTTCCTTTTGGACTAAGATATCCTAATTCTAACCATATCAGGCTTCCATTACTTATTTTTCTACATTTTATTATGTCTTTCTCTTATTTTTTTATCAAATGTGTATTCTTCTCTTACCACCTCAATAAGTTATATGCATTTTGGCACTGTGTCAACTCCGATTAAATATTGGATTACTACTTTCTATGAGTTAATGACTTGATCGTGACACTTTTTTGTATCCATATAAGGTGATATAGAACAAAAGAATGGAATGGGAGTCCTATAGCAAAGAAAACATTTCTTTTACCGGGATCTCATATTGATGGAAGCGAAAAGAGGAAGAGAGAAAAAGTAACAGATGAAATCATTTTGATTCTTAAGCAACACATGTAGGGTTCTTAAATCTCACAATAGATACACCTCATGAGCAGATAATGGAATCACATATTTTCAAAAAGATGGTGGCCTCATATCACTTGTATACAATGTAAATAAACACAAATTTTCATTCATTCAGTCATGTTCTTGATTAACATATTATCTTCTCTATAGACACCCCTTTTAAGTGTGTTGTGAGAACTCTCCAAAAAGCTAAAACTCATGAACAAAGCTAAAATTCATGTACAGTTGGATATTGCACATCCAGTATGTAATTTTCAGACAGCATCTGATGGTGTGCATAATAAGCCAACAGTAGACATCCATTCAGCTAGCAACAAATGGATTGCAGGCATGATAAATATCGGGCCATGCAACCTGCACCTCTACTTTTTGGCGCAAGTATGGCCCTTCATTTTTCAACATGAAGCCAGCACTAGTTTGCAGAGTCACTCTGCAGTAGCTGGTTAAGAACAAAGGATATGATCCAATTGCCAGTTGCCACTGTTACGTTTGTGCAAGTTTTTTGCTATCAACAATGACTCGGTCAGCATGTCTGGTGAGATGATCTATGACCATGCTTTCATGCCCAAGGCCCCATATCGTACTTACTTGCTGCTTGTATTAGAAATCCTGACCATGCATCTCAATGTAGGTGGATTCAAGAATGCTATAAGTTACAGCTACATTGGCAATCGAATCTTGAGAGTTCCTTAAACACAAGATGAGACAGAATTAAAAAAAAGACTCCTCTAAGGTGCCTCGGGAGTTCACTCACTCATATGGAATTAGTTAGTAAATGCAAATAGACATAGTGCACCTCAGCCTTTGCCCATCATCCAACCATTTAAATAAGTTACCACAGATTTAAAGTGACCTATCACCCAGGACATGTATCATCAGTAAGGTCCCCATGTGTCAGCAGGCTAGTGCAAGTTGAATCCAAGTTGCTCAAATCCTTGCCACTACCTAATTGTCCTTTACCAAGTTCAAATGCACCATCTCATAATGGGTGTGGGTTCTCTAACATTTATATTCTGAAAAGTCTAACACTATTGTACATCAGAATTAAAGCTCTGCAAGAGGATTCATAAAGGGCAGACGTACCATGGCCTTGGTCTTCAACAAGAATGTTCTGAGGTCAAGGTGTTGATAGAAAGAGGGAGAACTCATTTCTGATATCAGATCATCCAACGAATCCGGTGCAGCATTCACCAACCTTTGATCTAAATTATGTCCCCCTTCGTCCGTCCCCTCCAAGTATACTCTCCTTAGTTCCTTCATGAAATCCTGGAAACAGTACTGGTCAACTTTACTAGAGTGAATCTTGTGCAGGTAAAGCAAACATGAGTAGGAGGAAGCCATAAGACAAAACTGGGTGGTAATTTTCCTATGCAATCATTTACTCTTTTAAAACCTTCTACATTGTGGAGTACAACAATCAAGAGACTAAAGTTTATGAATCCATCAGCGCATGATCAGGGAACAGGACAGCAGATGCACTGCGGAATACTGCATAAATCATAATTTCACTCTGACACCACAGACTCCAAATTATAAGATAGGCAAGAGAAAAAGAAATCATTCCAGATGCACTGTGGAATATTGCATAAGTTATAACATTACTCTGACACTAATTCTCTAAATCTGAGGATTTTCAAACAAAGAAAAAAGATGACAGAACATGATTGCACATCTATTATGGAATGCTGCATAAGTTATTACATCAGTCAAAAGTTCTCTTCTTCTTTCTTCCTTCCATATCTAAGTATTACATAACACAAAAGATCCTGACCACTTGATCATACATATAATACACTAACCATGTTTACGACATTGCGGAATATTTAGAATAAGGGGGGAAAAGGATTGCAGATGCAAGATGCATTGCGGGATGCTGTACAAGCTTTTACAACATTGAGACACAAAACACCCTAAAAAAGAAATCTTTACGTATTCGCTGTGGAATACTGCATAATTATTACATTATTCTGACACTATTTACTCTAAATTCACAAGATCTAGAAGAAAGAATAATAAATCATGATCAGGGTACAGGATTGCAGATGCATTGTGGAATACTGAACAAGTTATTATATCACTCTGACCCCAAAACACACTAGATTTCAAGATGGAAAAAAGGCAAGAAAAAATAATTAGATTCCAAAAAAAAAAACAAAAGAAAAGGCTTCTTTTGTCTCAACAAGTGCTCCAAATACTAGTTTGGGGGGGTGGGTGGGGTTTCCTCCTCCCTTCAAAACCACGTGGCCGGAACTGGTCTAGATTCCAATAAATCCAAACATATCCACATGTGATAGATTTTCTTTCCGATAGTTTTGTTCTCCAAATGTGACAAATTCTGATCTAAGGAATAAACAAAATGACTATAATGTCCTCGATCGAACCTCACGTGTCAACACAGTCAATTCGAGAGCAGTGAGAAAGGAAGAAGATAGAATGAAGGAAGAAGAGGAAAGTGGCGAGCGAACGATCACAGACCTGAGATGAATCAAGTAACAACCGAGGCCCAATCCTCCACCCTAAGCAACCTGAATCCATTCACTCATCACAGTGACCGCTAGTAACAGTTGAATCCGTAGCTGCAGCTGAAAGGAACTTGGAAGAGAGAACCAGAAAGAAAAGGGCGAGAAAGGATTACAAATGGAGGCGGCCCTGATGAAGACGAAGGGGAGAAGCAGGGCCATGACGAGGATGACGGGCACAACCAAGCGGTAACGCAACCAACGACTCGATCCCTTCAACATCATAACTCCGTCTCACGCAGCGAATCCCCCTCGAGATTGGTCACCAGCCACTCTTGTGCCGGGACGCAACACCTCATTCCCCTCTTCCACTCGATCTTTACGCTGTTAGTCTCAACATGTTGGTTCCAGCGGGCAGTAAACTAAATTCTGATTTATTAAAAAAAAACGTGCACAATGAAAAACAAAATGAGAAAAAAAATTAAGGTTTTTTTTTACTTTTTGCTGATCGAGCATTTAAATTTTATTGATTTTGACTCAAAATTTATATAAAGAATTCTCGTAACAAGTTCTCTGATCTTAACCGGTATCGATCTATAATTTATCCTATCTAATATGTTTTTCTATTATACCCACTCTGTGAGACCTAAAATTTTTTTTTCATAAAATTCATCTTTGATAATGATGATATGTTAATGTTGAACCAAGATATGTATTCTTGATGTTATTGTGATCCTTTGGTTATTCTTGAGAAGACTTATTGTAAACTTGTTATCATTATTGGTGATAGTGGAAGTTTGAGGTAGATTACGGTTCTGTAGTTTTTCCCGTATGGTTTTCCACGTAAAAATTCGGTATCTCACTTTATGACTGATTTATTATTCTACTGCTTATGCTGCTCTAGTTAATATTTGTATTTTGGTAACAAGTTAGTATTTTGATATACAAAGAGGGAAAATAATTATTCCACTATAATAGTTTTTACCAACAAGTGGTATTAGAGCAACAAATTGTTTGGTGCTAGTTTTTTTCTTTTGTGATTGAAATGGAAGAGTCAGATGATATGATTAAATTGAACTTATCAAATTATTTCATTTGGAGGCGTATGATGGAAGATTTGCTTTATTGCAAAGATTTGTATAAACTCATCAAGGTTAAAAATAAACCTTCTACTATGGAAGATGAGGCATATGATGTTCAACATAGAAAAGCTATTACTTATATTAGAAGATGAATGAATATAAACTTGCATGAGCATAATTATGATGAAACTAGAGATGATGTTGTTTGGCAAAGGTTAGAAAACCTCTTTGCGAAAAAAACCAGTAAGAAATAGAATTTCTCTCCTCGGAAGACTTGTAAATTTAAAGTATAAAGATGGTGGTAACATTGTTGAGCACATAAGCCAGTCTTACAAACAAGTTGGTTACTATGAAAATAAATATAGATGATAAGATGCAAGGATTATTACTTCTCAACTTTTTACTGGAAAGTTAGAAAATATATGTTGTGACAATTTGTAATTCCACGCTAAAGGGAACTCTAATTATAGATATGGTTAAAGACAGTTTGCTAAATGAAAATACCAAAAGGAAAAAATAGGGAGAATCTTCTTCTGGTGTATTTGTTATTGAAAAACTGTTAGGTCACATGAAGAAAGAGGGTAGGTTTTGGAAGCGAGAATAGAATGAAAGGAAGAAAAATGAGAAAGAGTCCAATATAGTTAGTGTTGAAGGTGATATCATTATTGTTTGTGAGGACGGTTGTGTCAGTCTTGCAGCTCACGATAGTAACTAGGTAATTGACTCTAGTGCTTCATTTCATGTTACTTCTCATGGTGATTTCTTCATATCTTACACTACTGGTGATTTTGGTAATGTCAGAATGAAAAACAGTGGTATATCTAAGATTGTGGGTATTTGAGATATTTGCTTGAAAATCAGTATTTTGAGCAAATTGATACTCAAAGATGTCATACATGTTCTAGATATTCGTCTTAACTTGATATCTATAGACAGACTTGATGATGAGGGATTTACACATTATTTTGGTGAAAATAAATGGAAACTCACTAAAGGTTCTCTAATTATGATGAGAGAAAAGAAACTTAACTTTTTTTATGTTATGGAAGCTAAGCTACACAAAAGAGATTAATACAATTCAAAAGGGTAAAAGTATAGATCTTTATCACAAGAGGCTTGATCATATCAACGAGAAGGGACTTCAAACTCTTACTAGAAAGCAGTTCATACTAGAAAGCAGTTTATACTAGAGTTGCAAGGTACATCTCTTAAATCTTGTGATCATTGCTTAGTTGGAAAAACACATAGAGTTGCCTTTCATACATATCTATCATCTAAAAGATCAAATGTTATTGATTTGATTTATACTGATGTATGTATTATGCAAACTAGAACTCTTGGAGGTGCTCTTTATTTTGTTACTTTCATTGATGACCATTCTAAAAAAGTGTGACTTTTGCTTTAAAATCTAAAGACCAGTTACTCGATGTTTTTAAAGAGTTTCATATCAGTGTTAAAAGAAAAATTTGTAAAAAGCTAAATTGTGTTCGAGCAGATAATGGTGGCGAGTACAGGAGTCCTTTTGAAAATTATTATAAGTTCCATAGTATCAAAATTGATAAAATAGTTCCTAAAACTCCACAGCAAAATGATGTGACAAAAAGGATAAACAGAACAATTGAAGAAAAGATTAGGTATATGCTTTCCCACGCCAAGTTACCTAAGTCATTTTGGAGAGGCTATGAGAACTAGAGTTAACCTTATAAATCTTTCACCATTAGTTCCTCTGAAAGATGATATTCTAGAGAGAGTATGGAAAAGAAAAGACATATCTTATAATCACTTGAGAGTCTTTGTGTGTAAAGAATTTGTTCATATTTTCAGATATGAGAGGTCCAAACTTGATAATAAGGTAAAAGCATGTATCTTCTTGGGATATGGTCATGAAAAGTTTGGTTACAGATTATGGGATCTAGTGAACTAGAAGATTATTAAAAGCAAAGATATTATATTTCTTGAAGACCAATTGTTTGATGATTGTGATAATGTTGAGAAGCCAAAAATCTTTGTTTATATTCCTTGGAGTTTGGGTCCAGTTCCTTCACATATAGTTCATGATGATCATGGGGGAGATGAAAAAGAATATTGTAGTGAGAATACCAGTGATAATACTCCTACAGTTGATAATGTTGAACTAACTGAACAAGCACCTCCACCATGTTATGAACGAGTCGGCACTAAGAGGGGGGGTGAATTAGTCTAGTAGTAAAAATCACGGTTTTAAAAATTTCTTTCATTTCATACGATAAAACTAATTTCGAAAACTTGCTCAACTTGAAAGCTTATTTGTAAATATGTTGAAAGCAGTAAACAAGTAAGGAGGTTTGCAGTAAGGTAAGTTGCACAAAAGAAAAGTAAACCAGATTTTTATAGTGGTTCGGTCATCGTAACCTACATCCACTCCACCAATTCCTCTTCCGTTAAGGCCACCAGCATCCACTATCGATCTTTTTTTAATAGGTAAAGATCAACCTCCTTCTTATACTCCTCTTCTCCTTTTCACAGGTTTAGAAGATAACCTTTACAAGCACACACTCATCTCTAAATAGAATTCTAAGTTTAAGCTAGAGGAGAGGATTTCTCAAGAGATTTTTATAGCGTTTTCTCACTTTGAAACTCTTTGTACTTGCATGTTTTAACTAAGGATGAGAGGGGTATTTATAGGCTTCAAGTTGATTCAAACATGGAGCCTAAAAAGGTCTTATCCCAGGTTTCCAAGGTACTGACGGAACTACCGTCGTTCCTGGGCGGTACTACCATCGCAGGATCTACCATTGGACGGTACCACTGCCTGATAGGGGTGGCACCACTGCTGGCAGCATTACTGCCAATGGTACCACTACCCAAAATACTTGGGGTGTTGTTCCCCAAGCGATGCCACAGTCGGCCAAGGTTTCAGCACCTTGGTTGGGCCTTGAATCCGGCCCAAACCAATCGAACTTCGGGCCCAGTTGGCCCCTAATAGAGTTGATGGGATTACCTCCCAATCCTAACTCCAATTATGTGCTAGCTACGATTCCTAAGACATAATCTAAGTAAGATAAGTCCAGTTTCTTTCGATGAGCTTCTAGCGATCTTCCGACGAACTTCCGACGATCTATCAGCAATGTTCCAGTGGTCTCCCAGTAAGCTCCTGGACTTCATGACAATCTTCTTGGTGAATTCTGACAAGCTTCTTTGGCAAGCTCCTGCACTTCTCGGTTGGTTCTGGCTGAACTTCCGACGAACGTTCGGATATCCGACGAACTCTCGAACTCCCAACGAAATCGCGTTCTTAACTCCGGGATTTCATTTTGCTTTATGCTTTGCTATTGTAGTTAATCCTATACACATTAAAACACACTTCGATCTAGACAATTATTACAAAACATGAATCATGTTGTCCGGCATGTTATTGGTCCATTAACGGTTCATTCGATTATTCGGCGCATCGTCCGATCTTGCGGCCTATTGCCTAATCGGCTAGTTGATCTCCACAACTCCGATATTCTTGGCGCAATATCCGCTCTTTTTTGTCCGATGCCTGAATCCATGGCCCGAAGCCTTCTGTCGATACGTCGACCAATTCTCCGGCCCAACATGATTCTTCCTACTTTAATTGTCTCTCCCTAATCGAAGCATCATGCGTCACTCAAAACGCAGATCAAATCATAAATACTATCAATTTGTTTCATTATAAAAATCTGAGATTCAACAATCTTCCCCTTTTTTATGATAACAACCAATTGATGACAGAGTTAACCTTAACTCCCAAAGTTTAAACAAACTCCCCCTATCATGTCATATTGATAGAACCTTGAGTTCAAACTGAATTCAAGTCGTTGCAAATTTTATCATGAATATTTGCAATACGTTATCATGCCATATTGATAGAACCTTGAATTCAAGCTGAATTCAAATCATTGCAAATTTTATCATAAATATTTGCAACACGTCATCATATATAATATGATCATACTTCTCCCCCTTTGTCATCAACAAAAAAGGAGAAGTTTCAACTATCAAGTGTTTGAGATATAAGTTCAAATCATTGCATAAAAAACATAATATCAAGTTTTATCATCATGCAATTTGTAAGTTAAAAAATTTAGCAAGTGTTACATCATGCAAGCTATCAAGTTTTAGATATATAAGGTAGTAAGATAGCAAGTTTACAACATACATGCTAGCAAAAATTTCGAAAGCAAATGCAAGATAGCTTTCTTGTTGAAGTGTGTAAGCTAGAGATTCTTGCTTCCTATTGCAATATGCAAGTTGCAAGTTTTGCTTTTTGAGATTGGCAAGATAGTAATGTTCAAGATAGCAAGCTCTTTCTTCTCTTTTGAGAAATGTCATTTTTACTTCCTTTGCAAAGTGCAAGCTAGCAAAATTTTACATTATTTTACAACAATCAAGCTAGCAATTTGACAAGTGTTACTTATCTTTGAAGTATGAAGAATAACAAGTTTCTAAAAAATAATGCAAGATAACAAGCTAGCAAGATACAATGTTTTACATGAAGTAAGCTACATGAAGTACGTTTGCATCTTCTCTTTAGATGTGCAAGCAAGTAAGCAAGTTTTTACATCTTCTTGACTTGTGTAAGCTAGCTAGCAAGCTAGCTATCTCCCCCTTTGTCATTGTCAAATAAAAAGAGAAGAATACAATTTTGTATCTCTTCTTTCCTTTACAATAATTTTCAAATCATGATAAAGGATGAATAATCAAAGATGAAAAATCAAGTTATGAATGTCAAAATAATTTTTCATCATGAATATTTTATCATTGCATGCATCATATCAAATCATCATTTATAATTACATTAATGTTTTAATCATTATTTCAATATGTTTGTGCATCATTATAGTTTCAATTTACAACATGCATAATTTTAAAACTTTATATATCATCTTTACTCTATGCATGACACTAAAAATAAATCAATCATCATATCATACATGATACTCATAAGCTAGCAAATTTATATCATTTTAGAGCATCAAAACAATATCATGAGTATTTCATGCATTCATATCATTAATGTTTCAATCATTATTTCAATCATCAAAAATGAAAGATCAAGTCTAAAATTCGAGAAATCAAGAGAAACCAAGATCTATTTTAACAAATCTCCTCTTAAATAATTAATGAAAAAAACTCTTAGGAGATCATGATATAGATAAATTTCATTTAATCTTGTAGGAGAACAAGACCTCAATTCATGCATATAAAATATTATGATTCATATAGAAAATCTCTTCTTTAATAAAATACCAAGAAAAATCATAGGAGTACAAAGAAGAGATCTTGATTAAAAAAAATATCACAAGTAATTTCAATAAACCAATATCATGATTTTGATAAAACTTATTCAAATTCAGATCGTCAAAATTATCAACATCTTTTTAAGAAAATTCAATGAAGACAACATAAATAGATTCTCATGAGAACTCGATTCATGCATAATGTCTCAATTTTTCATTAATGTCATAAGATATGATTTATTTCAACAAATCTCTTTTTTTTATAAATAGCAAAAAGAAACATAAGAGATCAAATGATACAATATCTTGATTCATGCATAAGAAATCTCAAGTTATAAATCTCAAAAAATCAAGATAAAGCTTATTTAAATTCAAATCGTCAACTCAAAATCATTCTCAAGAGATTAAAAAAAAAATAACAAACATACATTCATTGATATTCTTTTTTTGAAAGATCGATAAAGTAGAGATTGAGAAATTCTTTAAGAAAAATATTTTCCTTCCCCCTTTTTTATTTGATTTATTTCATACATGCCCAAGTTTTTATGCAAAGTTAAAGCATGCATCATTATTTAAGATTGAAAAGGGATTTCGTCGTAAAAACCATTCAAGACCAAAAAAGTATAACACATTAAACATAAGGCTTCTTTAAACAAGAGATTTGATTCATCATTTTAATTCCAATGATAATATATTTTCCTTTTTATGTGTTTCATTTTAAGTGATTGATTTCATATAAGTATGATCAAGTTTTTCATATGAAAACATATATTATAGTTTAAAACTTAAAAGGCTACATTCATTATCATAAAAATTGATAATCCATAATCTCAAGAATCATCATGCATAAATTCGAAACATAAACTTATTGAGCATAATATCAAATCATTACTTCAAATGAAACTTGATTTCATTAATCATGGAGCATCTTTAACTAAAATTGAGAAACAATATGATTAATCTTGTTAAGTGTACAAGCATTAGATTTATATTTAACATTTTATTGCATTATTGCATCATTAAAATATCAAGCATGATTTTAATCAAAATCGAAAATACACATTATTTCTTCTTGAAAAACATACATAAGATTATTATTAGATTTAAATATAAAATTTTATTCCTTTAAAATAAAATATATAATTTTTATTATTATTTTCAAAATTACTAACATGATCCAAATTTTTGTATTTTCATTACATTATTAAACATGTAATTTTTAAAAAGAAATTTATATAATTTTTTAAACTAAATTAAAAACAACTCATGAAGAATATCAAGTAATTTCAAAGTAAACTAAGGGAGTTTCGTTTGAGTTATTTATCTTGTTGTATAAAGCTATTAAGGCGTAGTTTGCCACTTCACCTTTGTTGATTTTTTCCTCATCTTCGGAGGAGCTCGATTTATCCCAAAGTTCTTCCCTCTTTTTACGTTTATAGCAAGTAGTTACGTTCTTTTTGTTATTTAATTTTTGTTTCATAAACTTTTTAAGTTTCATAGTGATGAGTTCAAGTTCACCATCACTTGAGCTTATGCTTAAGTGGTCTTCCTATTCTTTGGAAGGTGGTTCTTAAGTTCTTCACGTATATTGCACGTCATTTCATAGGTCATTAGAGACCCGATAAATTCTTCGATAAAAAAAGTATTTAAATTTTTTGATTTTTGAATAATCGTTATTTTCGAATCCTAATTTTTAGAAAGTGATCATAAAATCTTGTTAATGAGTTAAAAATTAGAAAATCATTTGTCAAGAGCTTTTAAACCATTGATGACATCCATAAAACGGGTGTACATGTCAACAACGGTTCGCTCGGCTTCATTCAAAAAAGTTCAAAATCGTGCATTAAAATATTTATTTTAGAATCTTTTACTCTATTAGTGCCTTCGTGTGTGATTTCGAGAGTGTCATATATCGAAAGTCATTTCGCAAGTAGAAACCCGATTAAACTCGTTTTTATCTAAGGTACAAAATAGAGCGTTCATAGCTCTAACATTTAAAGAAAATGTCTGCTTCTCCAAATCATTCCAATGGTTCATTGGAAGAGAAGACCTTCGAAAGCCATCTTCAATAATGTTCCATAAGTTTATATCCAAAGAAAGTAAGAAAACTCTCATTCGAGTTTTCCAATATATGTAGTACATCCCATTAAAAAAGGGGGGATGAATGAGAAAGTGACCCTCTTGAAAGCCGAAAAGAGCCATTTCTCTTGGGTGTTAAACCACATGAGAAATACAAGGCTCTGATACCAACTGTTAGGAATGAGTCGGCACTAAGAGGAGGCGGGGGGGGGGGGATGAATTAGTGCAGCAGTAAAAATCACGGTTCTGAAAATTTCTTTCGTTTCGTATGATAAAACTGATTTTGGAAACCTATTCAACTTGAAAGCGTATTCGTAAATATGTTAAAAGCAGTAAGCAAGTAAGGAGGTTTGCAGTAAGGTAAGTTGCACAAAAGAAAAGCAAACCAGATTTTTATAGTGGTTCGGTCGTCGTAACCTACATCCACTCCACCAATTCCTCTTCCGTTGATGCCACCGGCATCCACTATCGATCTTTCTTTAATAGACAAAGATCAACCTCCTTCTTACACCCCTCTTCTCCTTTTCACAGGTTTAGAAGACAACCTTTACAAGCACACACTCCTCTCTAAACAGAATTCTAAGTTTAAGCTAGAGGAGGGGATTTCTCAAGAGATTTCTACAGCGTTTTCTCACTTTTAAACTCTTTGTGCTTATGTATTTTAACTAGGGATGAGAGGGGCATTTATAGGCTTCAAGTTGATTCAAACTCAGAGCCTAAAAAGGTCTCATCCCAGGTTTCCTGGGTACTAGCGGTACCACCGCCGTTCCTGGGCGGTACTACCGTTGCAAGATCTGCCACAGGGGCGGTACCATCGCCTGACAAGGGCGGTACCACTGCTGGCAGCATTACTACCAGCGGTACCATCGCCCAAAATACCTGGGGTGCTATTCCCGAGGCGGTGCCACCGTCAGCCAGGGTTTTATCACCCTGGTTGGGCCTTGAATCCGGCCCAAACTAGCCCAACTTCGGGCCCAGTTGGCCCCTAATAGAGTTGATGGGATTATCTCCCAATTCTAACTCTAATTATGTGCTAACTATGATTCCTAAGACATAATCTAAGCAAGATAAGTTTGATTTCTTCCAGCGAGCTTCTGGCGATCTTCCGACGAACTTCCGATGATCTCTCGGCAATGTTCCAATGGTCTCCTGGCAAGCTCCTGGACTTCACAATGATCTTCTTAGCGAGTTCCAATGAGCTTCTTTGGCAAGGTCCTAGACTTCTTGGTTGGTTCCGGTAGAACTGCCGATTAACGTCCGGACTTCCAATGAACTCACGAACTCCCAACGAAATCACGTTCTTGACTCCGGGACTTCATTTTGCTTTATGCTTTGCTATTATAGTTAATCCTGCACACATAAAAACACACTTTGATCTAGATAATTATTACAAAGAATGAATTATGCTGTCCGGCATGTCATTGGTCCATCGATGCTTCATCTGATTCTTCGGTGCATCGTCCGATCTTGCAGCCTATTGCCCAATCGGCCAGTTGATCTCCACAACTCCGATATCCTTGGCATAATATCTGCTCTTTTTAGCCCGATGCCCGAATCCATGGCTTGAAGCCTTCTGTCGATACGTCAACCAATTCACCAACTCGACGCCCAATCTTCTGACATGTTTTCCTCCAGTCCAACATGATTCTTCCTGCTTTAATTATCTCTCCCTGATCGAAGCATCTTGCGTCACTCAAAATGTAGATCGAATCATAAATACTATCAATTGGTTTCATCATCAAAATCTGAGATTCAATACACCACCAACTAAGATTCCATTGAGAAGATCCATAAGAGAGCAACAATCATCTACCAGATATCCTCCACATAAGTATATTATGTTTACTGACGAGGGAGAGCTAGAAACTTACTAAGAAGCTATTCTACATGAGCATAAGAATGAGTGGGTTAAAACCTTGCAAGAAGAAATGAGATCCTTGCTTAAGAACCACACCTATGACTTGGTAAAATTTCCTAAAAAGAACAAAACTCTCAAGAATAAATGGATTTACAAATTGAAGACAAAAAATAATAGCTTTCAACAAATATATAAGGCACGACTAGTTTGTGAAAGGATTCAGTCAAAAGAAAGGTATTGACTTTGAAAAAATATTTTCTTCTATGGTGAAAATATCATCTAAGTTGTTCTTGGTTTGACTATCCGCTTAAATTTAGAAGTTAGAGCAACTTGATATGAAAACAGCATTTCTTCATGGTAACTTAGAAGAAGACATTTATATAAAGTAACAAAAGGTTTCAAAGTCAAGGGAAAAGAAAATATGTTATGCAAGCTTAAAAAAAGCTTATATGGACTCAAACAAGCATCAAGACAATGGTACAAGAAGTTTGATTCCTTTATGATGAGCTAATGATATAAGAGAATCATATCTGATCATTATGTGTTTATAAAGAAATTTTTAAATAATGATTTTATTATTCTCCTACTATATGTTGATGATATGCTGATTATTGGCCATGATGCTAGTAAAATGGAAAAGTTTTAAAGAGAGCTAAGTAAGTCTTTTGCCATGAAAGACTTGGGATCGGTGAAATAAATACTTAGCAGAAAGATTCTTCATGATAGGAAGAAAATGAAGATTTGGTTTTCTTAGGAGACTTACATTGAAAAGGTTTTTGAAAGATTCAACATGAATAAAGCCAACGCAGTTTGTTCTTCACTTGTAGGTCATTTCAAGCTTAGTTCGAAACAATGTCCTATAAGTGAGAAAGAAAAAAAAAAGAAATATCCAAAGTGCCTTACTCATCTATAGTAGGCAGTTTGATGTATGCTATAGTTTGTATTAGGCCAGATATAGTTCATTCAGTTAGAGTTGTCAGTCAATTTGTCTCTGATCCTGGTAAGAAACATTGGGCAACAATGAAATAAATATTAAGATATCTAAGAGATACTTCTAGGTTATGTTTATGTTTTGGGATGAACCTATGCTAGAAGGGTACATAGATGTAGACATGACAGGTGATACTAATTCTAATAAATCCACTTTGGGATTCTTGATAACATTTGTAGGGGGAGCAGTCTCTTGGCAGTCTAAGTTATAGAATTGTATTGCTTTATCAACCACAGAAGCAAAATATATAGCAATTACTAAAGCATGCAAGGAAACTTTGTGGATGAAAAAGTTTCTATAGGAACTAGGCTTGAAACAAGAAGGATATACTATTTACTATGACAGTTAGAGCGTCATTCACCTTTCCAAGAATTCAGCATACCATTCTTGATCCAAGTATATTGATGTTAGATATCACTAGATTGTGATGTGCTTGAGATGAAAGAATTACACTTGGAAAAAGTGCATACCAATGAGAATGGATCAGATATATTGACAAAGTTTTTATCTAAAGAGAAGCTTAAACCATATAGGTGAAGAACGGGTTTAGTATAGCCCACCATATGAGGGGGAGAATTATTTGGTCTAGCCCATGGGCTTAAACTAGATGATTTGGAGAGTAAGCCCAATTCTGATTTATTAATAATTAAAAAAAAAAAGACGTACACTTACTACAGCGAACTGCGAAGGCGTGCGTGCAACAAAAATAGCGGCGACGTAAGAAAGAAACATAGAGAAAAGAGAAAAGGTGAAAAAAAGTCAAGGTTTATTGGGGCTTTCGGTCGATGATGGAGCAGCTAAACTTTATTAGTTTTAGCTTAAATTTTATATGAAAAATTTTTACAATAAATTCTGTAATTTTAATAGTACCGATTTAAAATTTATTCTCTCTAAAGTGATACCTATTTTATGAGACCTAAATTTTTTTTTATGAAGATAATATGTTAATGTTTAACCAAGATATGTGTTTTTATTATTATTATGATCCTTTGGTTCTTTCGGAAAAGACTTATTATAAATTTATTATCATTATTAGTGATAGTGAAAGTTTAAGGTGGACTACGATCCCATGATTTTTTTTTTAAATTCAATATCTCAATTTGTGATTGATTTATTAATCTACTATTTAGAGAGTTAATTTTGTAAATTGCCCCTCGAAAAATATTAAAATCGAAAAAATCTCACATTTTTTGTTCTTAAATCAACCCTTAATTTTAATTTTAATTTTAATTTAATGAATATTCAACAAGTGGAATTGAAAGTAACTCATGTTTGATAAAATTCATATTAAAATAAATAATATTGTTTATGAGGATTCATATTCTAAAAATCTTAGGACTCTTCTCTAATTTTCTTCAATTTCTGGACATGTATGTTTTAATTTGAGCATCGGAAAAGATATGCAGCCTAATGCAAAGAATTATTTACCTTTTATACTAATTCTAATTTAATTATTGAATGAGAAATTATTAGATTATGTGGTCCTGTAATTTATGATAAGATATACTAAAGATTT
Source organism: Musa acuminata AAA Group (assembly GCF_036884655.1). Lineage (NCBI taxonomy): Eukaryota > Viridiplantae > Streptophyta > Magnoliopsida > Zingiberales > Musaceae > Musa > Musa acuminata. The sequence continues at coordinate 33,346,416 of NC_088329.1, read as the reverse complement.
AATTAAATAGCTTAACATATTTATCTTTAAATTTCACAGACTACTTCAAGTTTTGATTAACGTAGACCATATCCATGACAAGGTAGAAGTGGAAGATAATGGAGTTGCTACATTAGCAGACACACAACTTACAGTAGGAAACAAACACGAGCCTAAGCACACTGGCTAGCAGCAACACACAAGCAGAGCTTCACGATGAGAAGAGCGAGAAGGAGATGAACGAGGAGATGAACAATGGCGCTAAACACAGCCTAATGGTGCTTCACGAGGTGGCCCTCGTTGGCCCTCTTGAAGAGCTCTGCCTGCGCTGCTGCGGCGCTGTTGGAGACCACCGCGGCGTTGAATGCATCCCTGACTTGCCGGGCCGTGAAGACGAAGCTCCTGCTCACCAGTGAGTTGAGGAACGACGCAGTCCCTTCCCGGTACAGAGCTCCGATCCCGTCGGCGCGGGTGTTCGATAGCGCCTCCAGCACGCTGGGGTTCCGCCCCAAAGCGTAAGCTGCCGGCGTGCCTAAGAGTTGGCCCAAGGTGCACCAGAACCCGAAGAGAGCCAGTATTGCTTCCGGGTGCGTTCTCCAGTAGCTACAAACACAGATCAATGCATGAACGAGGTCGGAAACCAATGGGCTCAGAAGGATGAGACGGAGATGCCGCTAGCTCTTACTCGCAGGTGAATGGTGAGGGATTGGAATCGGTGATCGGTGTCCCCGGAGGTGGCACGAGTGTAGGAGATGGAGGGGCGGTGGTGACCTGAGAAGAAGGTGCACCTTGAGACGGCACACCGCCGCCGCCACCACCTCCATGCGACGGCGTCGTGCATGGAGTGCTCTGTGAGTCTGCACCATGCAAAGCAAACGTTGTGTCACAAGTCGCATTAACTCTTCACACCAATGCTTACTGTGAAGGAGACACATTACTCTTCTCGTCAACAACGCTAGTGACAGGTTGCTGAGAAACCAGCCATATGAGCAGAAAGAAGATGAGAAGAAGTTTCCCTTTCTTCATACTCCCCTCCGTGTACTACCAAACCAAGCTCAAAGTGGCAGAGGAGGAATGAGTAGATGAACAGTAGTGAGGAGTGACAGGAAGAGTGCATGTCTATTTATACGCAGGTGAATGAAAGTTAGCAGCTTGGATTAATAGCACTGAACAAGAAAATAAATGGAGTCAGGGAAATGGTTGGTGGGCTGCAGAAGAATGCATTCAAATTTCTTGTAGAAAGGACATGGCTTAGCAGAGATTTATATCCGATCCAATTCAGATGGTTGCCTCCCTCACAATCTGGACAATAACATCTATCTAATTCTTTATCAGCTGCCTAATTTGTTCACTCTTGTAACATTGTTCATTACCACAGTTTGGATGCAACTGTGTCCTTCTGGGTCTTAAATGGCAACACAAAGGGGCTCACTTGTTCTATGCTTCATATTTATGAGCATAACACATGCAGCACCACATCCTTGAGAGGATTGTTTTCAGGGTTGTAGCAGAGAGAGAGAGACTAGTAAATTGAAACACTATCCTAAAACATGATATAGCATCTAACTAATATATGTTATCATTGCATTAGAACTAATTTAGTCCAACATCATTTGTAGGAGAAGAATTAGCTTCTTATACTATTAATCCTTCAGCTATGGGGTAACTGCAGTGGGTAGAGTTCAAAGATGATGCGATGAGGACAGTTTGAATGCTAGGTCTGAGTGCGAACAATGACTTTGGGGCATAAATGCCAAGTATTTGTTTCTTCTCCTGCTTTTGTTTTATGAGAAAAAGTCATGTGTTGTCTAGAAATCACAGATTTTTTGTTTTGTTCTGGAGAAACAATATCATCATGTCTAGAATGATGTCTCCTGTGGACAATTACCAGTTGATGTTTCTAATTTAAGGATTTTTGTATATGTTCATTTTCTCTTTTCTAAATTACATGTTATTTTATTTCTTTTGAAGTTTGTGTTTGATTAGAACGTATGAGGATGAAAACCACTGCATGATCGTGTTACACAGTTATGATTATAATATCTTTCTATAACATTTTTAGTATTAGAAAAAATGCTCAATACCATAAGAATGTTTACCTACCGATTCTCTCAACGAATACTCAACTAAAGAGACTCTACCTCTAACCTATAGTACTTTTACCAAATGGAGATAAAAATCATTCTATCAATATATCAATGCATATACCTCAGCATATACATTGGTGGAATACTGGTCCCTCACTGAGGTATTCTTAAGTCTTACTCAGTATGTGTAGATGCTAACAGGTTTGATAAAAGATCGTGCTCCACTTTTGCCCTAGTTGACCCAATAGGTGGTGCCACCAACTTAACTATAATTCGTAGGTCCACTACCACTAACATTTGTTGAGATTCCTCGACCCGATGTAATGTTAATATTTCAAAAGTACCCGAGGCCTATTAAATCGTCAATTGAAGGGATGCTTCGGTCCTCAATCGTGAAATTCAACAAATCATATCACCCTCAGTTTACCTAGCCTAAATTCAAGGCTTAAGTAGCAAACTCGATGGAGGACTCTATATGGATTTAACTATGATAGATGGACTGACGTTTGCAGGAGATACAATGAGAGCTTTAATAATAAAAAAGGGAAGTGATGATTAACCGCATCACCCTCAATCTATCTTACCTGAATCTGAGGCCCAAGCAGCAAATTCAATAGAGGACTCCCTAGTATCTAACTATGATAGATAGATCGATGTTCGGACGAAATGTGATGAGAGCTTTAATAATAAAAAAGAGAAACATTGATTGACCCCACCTCGGGTTGATCATCGTTCACCCAAAAAATCTAAGAGGAATGGATTCTAATGAGTTTCTTTCTCCTATCATTGGAGGTGTTCAATGGTAGTGTTGATCCGATATAGCATATTATAACTTTGTATATGGTATATCGGATGTCATAATATATTGTAGCTTCTCAATCATATTAGGAGATCTAACACAAGAATGATATGCTCGCCTGAAGCTATTTTTCATTTGTTCTTTCTCCCAACTAACGAGAGAGTTCAAATTTTACTTCCTCAAGTATATATATCCTTAGCCCTCAATGGCAACATTTCTCAGACTAAATTAGGGGGAGAAAGAAATACTCACAGTCTTTATCACTTGATTCGCCAATGAAAACCGAGGCATAGTAGACACTCATCTATTACTTATAATACAGATCTTTATAATAGGGCACAATCTCTCTTGTCTCTTTTGGTTATTGATAAAAAGATTATCAGCAATTATACTCGAGACACTTCAAAGAGTTAATCAATATACTATCGTTGAAGCAATGATCTTAGGCAAGCATGAGAAATTACGGAAGAGGCCAAAGCAACAGTAGCTACAATCAACCCCAACTTTGAGCTCATCATGATGGAGGTGAAATGAACAACCTGAGTTATCTCACCTTGGGTTTAAGCTGACCCTCCTAAATATAAATAGAATTAATTTTTTTCTACAAATAAAAGATAAGAGGCTCTTTGGGGACCCTCATCCAATGAAGACCTTGTTGACGAAAAAAAAGACAAGTCCAAATACTATCAGTTCCACCAAAATTATGGCTATGATAATAAAGATTGTTATGACTTGAAAGAGCAAATTGAAGAACTCATATATTCGGAGCATCTTATGTGGTTCATTCGCAAGCACCGAGAACTCACACCTTGTCCTTAAGGGCTAATGGAGAAACAAATTGATGTCATCAATGATGGACCCACCTCGAGGGGAGGGGGGAGATGAGCGAAAAGCTCCTTAGCTTATAAAGCTTATATTCAAGCTACCATTAAAAAATGTCTAAGGATGGAGGATAACATGAAAATAACCTTCAAGCGATAAGAGGTAGAGTGCCTCGACCCAAATCATATTGATGCTTTGGTGGTCTTTGTGAGGATGATTAATACTTGGGTAAGAGGGTCATGATTGACATAGATTGCTCTATTGATATCCTCTACTTTGATGCTTTTCGAAAACTTAAGATGTCAACTAACGATCTTACCTCAATGACTTTTCATTGTCAGGGTTCACTGGTAACTCCATCTAGCCTCTAAAGACTGTAAACATGCACATTATATTCGACAATGAGCTTTACTCCAAAATAATATTAGCTAAGTTTATAGTAATGAATATCCTCTTGATATACAACACAATCATAAGTTGACCAACATTGAATAGACTAAGAGTGATGGTGTTGAATTATCATATATGATGAAGATCCTAGGGAGAGTTGAGATTAAAGAGCTAAAAAGTAATTTAAGGGAGTCATACTAATGCTACCTAATAGTAGTCTCTCTACCAAAGAAAGCTCGACCTGAGACTTATCCAAATTTATCCCCACATCTTAAGCCAATGGAGTACCAATCGAGTTGCCGTTAGACAAAGCTCAACCCAACCAAACTATCAAGGTCAAGGGGACCCTTCCTAAGAAGAAGCATATGTAGCTTATCAATTTCCCATGAGATATGTCAGGAATCGATCCCAACATAGCTCAATTTCACTTGAACAATTTTTCTGAGGTGTGACTAGTGAAGCAAAAGCCTCATAAGTTTGTGCTTGACTACCAACAAATAATTAGTGAGAAGGTAAATAAGTTGTTAGGAGCAAGGTTTAATCTCGATATGTAGTACCCCCAACAGCTCACCAACGTTATACATGTTAAATAATCTAATAGAAACTAGTGGATATATGTTGACTATATTGATCTCAATAAAGCATGCCCAAAGGATAATTATCTCATTTCTTAGATTGATTAGTTGATGGATGCTACTTTGAGTCATGAGCTTCTCACCTTTATAGATACATTCTTAGGGTATAACAAAATAAAAAGGTGCTAGAGGATCAATAATATACTTTATTTATCATAGATTGAGGCATATATTGTTATTGAGTAATGCCCTTCGGGTATAAAAATACAGGAGCAATATATCAAAAGATAATAAATAAAATATTCAAGCATAAGATTGGGAGGAATATTGAAGTTTATATAGATGACATGATAGTAGAAAGTAAGATGATTGACTCGCATAGTTGACCGAGACATTTCAAGTTATGAAAAAGTTTAATATACATCTCAATTCAATCAAATGCATCTTCAAAGTTAGCTCAGGGCAGTTCCTCAAGTTCATTATCCATCAAAGAGAAATAGATATAAAACTTGAGAGAGGACGAGTCATTTTAGAGATGCATCCATATTGGTCAATAAAGAAGGTTCAATAGTTAACGGATTGACTTATGGCACTTAGTCGATTTTTATCCTGATCCGACAGTAGGTGTTTACCTTTCTTTCGGGAATTGAAGGACCTAAAGGGTTTCCTTTGGATCAAGGAGTGCCAAAATACATTTAAGAAGCTGAAGGATTACCTTACCAAGTTGTTGTAGCTCACTTCCTCTACCTCGGGCGAGATTCTAAGCGAGCTTACTTCAAGTTCAAAATCTCTAACAACAAAATTGAATATGAGACACTTCGAAGCTTTGGCTTGCTTGAGAGTTTCAAATTCAAGATTTGATAGTGTTCGATAACTCGCAATTGATTGTGAACCAAATAAAGGGGAACTATGAGGCCTGAGATATAACCATGATAATATATCTTGTCAAAGTTTATAAACTAATCTCAGTTTCTCTAGACTTAATGTGTTGTAGGTTCCCTATGAACATAATACCCAAGCAAATGTACTTGCTAGGTTAGCTTTGACTCAGGATGTGAAAGATGGTCGATCACTAATCGAGATGCTTTCAGCTTAAACTATAGACATGCATGACATGGCTACGATCGGGGAAGAGCCGAGCTTGATATACAAAATCCATGAAACACTTTCAAGTGATCCCATGTTGGCATCAAGAGTCAAGCATCATTAAGCATAGTATTGCCCAATTAATTACTTGCATTGTAAGTTTTTTAATTAATCATTTCTTATATGTCTAACACCTTGAGAGGTCGGGAGGGTGCTAGTCGAGGTGTATAAGGGTATATACATGGAGCATATTAGTGTTTGAAGTATCATTTTCCAAATACTTCAGTAAGGTATCTACTAGTTGATGCTGTGCAAGGATGTGATAGCCTATGCCTAAAAATATGATATGTGCTCGAGGTATGTATGGATATAACATCAACTGATAATCCCTTCGAGTCTAATCAATTGTGGGTAGCCCTTCACTTAGTAAAGCATGGACATCCTCAAGCCCTTTCCACTATCCTCAAGCTAGTAAAAGTTTTTTATCATTGGAGTTGACTATTTTATAAAATAAGTGGAAGCTAAGCCACTAGCATCGATCGCTGAGAAGCAAGTCAAAGAATTCATATAGAAGAATATCATCACCCGCTTTAGAATTTTGAGAGTCATAATCATTGACAATGAAACTTAATTCAATAACGTAAAGTTCATGGAGTTTTGTTAATCTTATGGAGATCAAATCGATAGTTCATTCTCATACTAATAGTCTTGTCAAGGTGACTAATCGAGTCATTCTCGAAGGGTTAAAAAAGAGGATTATAGAGAAAAAGACACTTGGGTAGATGAGATACCGAGTATCTTGTGGCTCTCTTGGATGACACCTAAAATTAGATTAAGAGTCACCATTCAACCTAGCCTTTAGTATCAAAACTGTCTTGCCATATGAGATAGTCTTTTGAATATCTCGGGTTCGAGAATTTTGATGAGAAAATCTTTGAAAGACTTTGGGCCAGATTCAACCTAATCAATGTGATTAGAGTCGATGACACTTAAGGGTACTAAGATATAAAAAAGTGATAGCCAAGCTTTATAACCAAGGTGTTTACCCATGTGGAGTCAGATTAGGAGACTTGATGCTTTGAAAAGCTAAAGCCAATGACCTAATTAGATCTCAAAGTAAGTTAGCATTAAACTAAAAAAGACCCTATCCAGTCATCAAAGTCGTCTTAGACGGAACCTATCACTTCAAAATGAGAAGGGATAGTTATGTAAGAACATAGTACATTGTAAACTTCAAGAAATTCTATTCTTAAGGAATCTCTCGAGGTTGGGTTGGGATGATTATGTCCTAAGTGTAATGCTTTAGTTTACTATGTCTTTGGCACTAATTGTTAGAAAAAAAGAGGGATATTCTCAAAGTGCATGTGTTGTAAGTCAAGAAAAGAAATTTTCATTACTTTAAAAAGACTACATCAACTCGACCACACCGATATATTCAAAATAAGACATTGACCCACCAAAGTACAAAACTGATTAAGTGGACAACCCCAGCGATGCAATAAAGTAAAGACAAAAAAACTAAGTTAGGTAGATAGACCCGATAAGTTAGAGAAGGCCAACATAATATGACAAGGGACTAAGCATTATAGTGAGGTGGCAAGTTGAGATTATTGTTAAAGAACACTTGAGTAGTTATCGGAACATTATGGTCTTTGGGGTACTCGGCGAATAGATCTTCCTCAATCTTTACTTCGGGGTACCTTATCTTGAAATGAGCTAAGGTGATATAGTATATGTATTGATACAAGATGACCCTCGGTCTCTCTAGGCCCTTCGTGAACTCGATGCTGGCCTTGTAGTCAATGAATATCTCATTCCATTACCTTGGTATCATGATTTTCTCAGCCTCTAATGTCTCCCTCAAAGCCTTCAACTTACTGCTCCTACTTTAAATTTGCTCATTTAAGGTGACCAATTGCTCAGGCATACTCATGACCTGCTAGTTGGCTGCAGCAACTTACCAAGTAAGCTCAGAGTTGTAGGTTCTCATTGAATCCAGCTCTCAAGTAAGTCATAGTAGCTCATCCTTCATGTTGCGATTATTGATCTAGACCATCTTTAACAATTCAGCATGATCAACAAAATACTGCTCGACATACTCTAATTGGCTCGCCAACTCAACTCCCTAAGCCGCTACTTCGGTAATAAGTGTTGTGTCTCCCCTCTCCCTCTTTAGCTCATCTACCTCCTAATGAAGATTATTGATCATAAGAAACTAATGATTAATAACGAAACCAGCATCTTGTATGCGATCGAGAAGGGTCATGACAAAATGATGATGCTACAAGTTAAAAACAAAGAGGTTAACTATGATACATCAACAAAGAACTAAGGGGCAACCCAAGATCTATGATTTAACTTATCAGCACTTCATTATGGTGGCCCATGTTGAGAAAAACCTTTGAAGGAGAATGATAAATCTATTTGGTAATCTCGGAACATAGGGACCCTTGACAATATTACTCTGTAACTCCAACATTGCTTCATATTTTTTTATTCTTCTTGCAAGTCCTTGTATCTTGGTTATAATAATATATCTAGAATAGGGTCTACTTTGAACAAGTCAAATATTGGCTTTTGTCTCTCTCATTTTCTTCCTGAGGATGACCTTCGAGGACCTTTGAAAACATTAGCATCTCGAGGTCGAGAGGCACCTCATTCAACTTCTCTTTAGAAGTCTTTAACCTATCGAGGATGGGTCTTTTTTTTTTATTTTTTTGATGATTTTCTTCTTCTTTTATGAACTATAAATGACGATGAAAGGACAATCGAAACGAGTTAAGATTGAATTATATTATTAAATTATATTAAAGTGAAAGAATAGTTGAATTGAGTGAGTTCCAAATTATTTCGACTTTTTACAAAATTATATAATTAGATTCTAACATTTGTCTGCATTATTACAGTGTGTAAAATTAAAGTAGAGCAAAGAAAGCATAATAAACAGAGTTATTGTTGTGGAGATAAATTTGTAGGGTTTCTTTCCTTTTTGTTGTTCCGGATAAAGTGAGGAAACAAAGTTATAGTCTCATATCACACGAATGTGTGAGGATAATTTAATTGTTGCAGAGTACTTGAGTAGCTTGTATTTAATCCTGTTGGACCACTGGTTCCTGCTCATTAAATTAATGAATCATTTATTTCATCGGGTTAGAATTATGATGAATGATTACCATATACGAGTGAAAAAAAGGACTACCTAAACCCATGGAAGGGGGGAGAAGTTGGTCAACATGAGCTGGCCATAACATCAGGTCCCCTTCCTTCAGCTTCATCGACAACATGATCCATCAACCTTGAATGCTGAATCTGCATGGACAAGTGACTCACTACATCATTGACCCAATTTGTCCCACACTTGAGATGGCAATTGATCTGAGGAGCCCAACATAAAAGAACTTGTTTTCCAACCAAACACACCTCTCTCTCTCTCTCTCTCTCTCTCTCTCTCTCTCATTGTTCTTCTTCCTGCAGCTGGATCTAATTTAGTTGATTCTTGTAGTGGTTAAAGGGACAGAAATGGTGAGAGAGATAGAGAGAGAGATCATCATCATCATTTTACTGCATGAAATATGAGTCAAATGTCTGCTAAATTCATCTTTCCACATCTCAATGAGGACCACATCCCTCAACCATGAACATGGCTGTCTACTTCATAATTAAAGCTAAGTTGATTACAACACCTACAAGTCCATCCATTATTTGTACTTGTTGGTCAAGTGTTGATCTTTCAAGGAAAATCCATTTAGAAAATAATTTCCATAATTTTTCTTTGCTTCATCTTTTTCCATCTCTGTTTTATGTTTTTAGACAGAGAAAAAGGGAGGGAGAGAGACCTAATAAGCAGCCTGTTCTTTGTAATTTAAGATATGATCGTTCACAATAGTCATTTAGATCACCATCTACTTGTGGAATGTAGACGACTGCACTCACTTGTTGTGCTATTCTCTGCAAGGGAAGGAGAGGGACTTCCATTGATCCAACTACTGAGGCTCCAAGATTCTGTCATGGCATTCATGATCAAGCCAAACTCCAACTTGATTTGGGAGTCTTTTCTCCTTCCCTGGCTGCCTCATCCTCTCTTCCCTGTGACATTTCCTTGCTTGTGAATTGGATGAGGAGGGTAAAACTTCCCTTGACATGCATAATAACAGCAGCTACTTGCCAGTCAAATCCTGCAAGTCTTTGATCATGTCATCTGCCACTTCACACAAATGTCCATTGATGGATGCCTTTATATTGCCACTGACAGGTCTCGCATGGTGGTGGTCCATCTGCATCTGCTCTGACTTGAACTAGTGAGACATTGATGCTCCCTTTCGCTCGCCTCTCGGCAGTAATTCAAAGATCCATCCAAGGAGAGTGCTGTAGTTACCCTGCCGTTGACAAGCAAGCTAATCTTCTTCCAGTTCGAGATCCACATGATCGTTGTTTGGACCAATTCATAAGACAAAAGAAACAGGGGAGAGGGAAAGGAGTAGCAGTGGCCCCCAACCATGGCAGAAGCCACTGTGTGCCTTCGAAGCAGCTTCAGTGATCAGCTCAGCTCAGCTCTTGAAGTCAAAGCAGCTCGAGCTTTTCCTGAATTGGTCAACATACGGAGCACCATATTTCTGTGCCATGGCAATTTGCCCGTGATACATTTGCACACAGAGCGAGAGAGAGAGAGAGAGAGAGAGAGAGAGAGAGAGAGAGTTCCATTTCAACACAGCCTACCCAACTCCAAGTCTACACAGTCTCGGCTCCTTCGGTCATTCCCTCTCGTCACCCAAATCCAAATCCAACGCCAACAAACACCAACACAATCTCTACTTTTAATCCCTCCTCTTCTCACTCTCATCCAGATTGCCACACCACACTGCACCCGTCAGCAAAAGATTAGATTTTTCTTCTTCCATAGGCACATCCATCAAATGGAGCTGAAATCTCCTGATCCTTCCTCCCCCAACTCCACCTCCAGCAGCAGCAGCAGCAATGGAGTGGCCACTGCAGCAGCCCCTTCATCCGCACCTCTCACTCCCAAGTCCATACCCAGATCCATCGACGCCAATCCTTCCCCCACCACCTTCGTCCAGGCCGACGCCGGTTCCTTCAAACAGGTAGTCCAGATGCTGACGGGCTCCGTCGAGACCACCGCCAAGCACGTGGGCGGCACCGTGGCGTCGCCCACAAGGAGCGGGATCCCGCCCGCCGCTAAGGCCACCGGCCCCAAGAAGCCGGCTTTCAAGCTCTACGAGCGCCGCGGCAGCCTCAAGAACCTCAAGATGATATGTTCTGACCCGAACTCGCCGTTGGGCAGGGCCGCCTTCCCCCCCCGGAGGCAGCCGGAGATCCTCTCCCCGAGCACGCTGGACCTGCCGTCGTTGACCCTTAGCCCGGTCACGCCGCTGATCCCTGATCCTTTCAACCATTCGGCGGCCGCAGCCGCAGCGTCGTCGGCGGAGGACCGGGCGATCGCCGAGAAGGGGTTCTACCTCCACCCTTCGCCGAGGACCACGACAGGGGCCGCGGAGCCGCCAAGGCTGCTGCCGCTCTTCCCGGTGACATCGCCGAGGATGCCGTCCGCATCTTCCACCTGAGATGGCTCAATTGTACACCTCGGGCGCTCTACCACCAAGCAAACCAAATCAACGAAGCATGGACGAACCATCTCCGTTATGTTCCCCTTCAGTCTTACTTGTCTCTGAGTGGTCTCTCCTTCATCAAGATCATCTTTTTCTATCCATTTCTTGGTTATCTGATGCTTCTGAGTCGACGACTGCGAAAATTCTCTTCCCTGGCGCATACTGTGATTGATTTGTGTCAGATTTTTTCTTAGTAGATTACTGTTTCTCGAGAAACCACGTGGAGATCATCCCATGCAAGATCCAAGAAAGCAAAAGCTAGCTGCTTTGGACTTCCACTTGCCGATGAGCAACACAAACAAGACGCAAATGATTGGTTCCTTCGATTCACGACTTGTGTGAGCCATGTCCAAACTCTAAATAATGAATGCTATACGGTGTTTGCGAGAGTCAGAGAGACGGTGAGGTGAGAGCAGAGGCGCCTAGAATTGCATCATGATATATATATATATATATATATATATAATGAGAACAAAAACAGTGTTCCCCACTTGTTGATTGGCTCGAGTGTGAATTAAAAAGGACTCTCATTATAAGACTTGAGCTTGGGGTTGGGGTTCAGTGAGAAGGATGGAATGCAGAGAAATGGTGTTTACTGGGAGTAACCGCAGTAATAATCATGCTAAATAGCCAAGATTATTGGTACTAATCATGCAAAGTTCATCCCTGTCCAAACAAAACATACGTTTACAATATAGGCATTTTGGTTTACTGATGGTTAAGTTCTTTCATCAGATCAAATCATGACAATAGCACACACATCCCAATCTTCCCTTCCATGGATGAGGTCCTCATCTTCCATGCTGTCCCACCCAAACATAGTGGTTTCTGCTGAGATAAGATACTTGCCTTTTGGGACGTTGTGGAGAATTCCTTCCGGTTGTATTGTAACCTTCACTAAAGCCAGAGAAGGAAAAAGGAAGAAGAAGAAGAAGAAGAAGAAGGAAGTTGACCAGGTCTCATCTGTATCTGCTTAATTGACTTGAGATGCAGTACATGGAGAGTGAAATTACAGTCTCTCTCTGCATCTGGATATTTATTAGCTCATTATTATGCATATAACAGGAAGGAAGTCAGCATCTGGTGAAGTTTCTTCTTCTTCGGTGACATGTTGCTGCTAAATGACAAAAGGTAAAAAAAAAATAAGAGTCATATTACTAGGATTTGGCATTTCTTTTAAACCCCATATATTGATTGATTCCTTAAACAAAGTTACTTTGCCAACCTCACAATCGACCTCAAACATTATGTTGTCGGCCATGTCGAATGATGTTCTCTTACTCTGAGAAGGATCCAAGTCTTTCATGTTCTAACATTTTCAACCTTTTTATGCAATCATCAAATCTGCTTAAACTTGCTGTGAGATTTTGTATCACAAAATGAAAACTCCGCCACAATCGAAAGATCAGGATAGATCTTTGATCTTTCAAGTTGCAAAGGTCATTCCTATCCTTTCCTCTTCTCTGTCATATCAAGGTATCTTTTGTTGGCAATCATCTCTATCTATCTATCTATAATGGTGGCATTTCAAAAACCTGGACCTCCTCTCTGTACCCATGATCAAGACAGTCATAAGAACAGTTCAACTCTGAGGCACCTCTGTTAGTTAGATTGCTCTCCATTTCATCATACTTGTACCAAAGAGTACCAGTGTAGATTCTTTTGGGCAACGCATAAGTTGGAACCGATCAATTCATTCATTGGCAATGTCACCAAAAAGAATAAAGAAAAACAATCTTTCAGAAATATGTATATAAAGAAATATTATTCTGACCCTTTGTGTTGCTAATGGGCACAAGAATATGTTCTTCCTACAAAGCTTTTAATCCATGAGCAGACTTTAAAAGGAGAAAGATGTGATGCCAATGCTTTTGATTGTAGTTGTAATGTGGATCAATAGTGCGCCCGGCCAGTCATACCCATCTGAAAGAAGCAGCATAATTTGTATTCCATATAAATTAGGGTGAATATAGTCGGTCCTTCGTCCAAACTTTGGACATCAAAATATCATAAGAATCCCTATCATAAAACTCCCAATATCACTAGATTCTCGGTTCTTGCCGGACCGGTAAATACTAGTAGGTAAGTACGTGATAAAATTGCACTCTTTTGCCAGTGGTATATCATCCGATTAGGGATAGGGAGGGGAAGTCTAAACACAGATGTAATCAAAACAACAAATGATGCTGCCTTATCCCATCCTCCTTCAATAAAGAGGAACCTTTCACTGATATTTCTGAAGTTTAAATTTGCAGACTCGTTTGGTTGCTGTTCATTCATCGTAGCTGAGCGAGCATATCGGTGAGGAAGTTGGGCCTTACAGTGCAATCAATCCTTTGGGTTGATTGGTGAAAAAGCAGCAGCAGCATATATGAATGACACAACCAGATTAATACTAATAATATTTCATTGACTAGGATAGATAGGAGAGTTGTAACACAGGACAGAGATAACACAGATGATACTGCGTTATCCCATCTTACAACCTATCAGCCTGCCCGAATTATTAGAGTACATAGCCACACACCTTCTTCTACTTCCTTTTTTTTTTTGTTCTTTTGCTTTTTATGCATTGCAAACTTTTATTTAGTGGTAGTGACACAAGTGCTTCTCAGTTGCCACACTTGCAGTCGGTGCAGGCGCAGGCGGCGCCGCACTTGCACTTGCCGTCATGCTCGGCAGCTTCTGCGGCAACGATCACCTCGTCGACGTAGCTGAAGAGACGAAACGAATACGGAAAAAGCATTAGGTAAGGTGATAAGGTGTAATCCTAATTAGTTTGATCATCCTCGAAGAGGAGGAGGGAGAAGCAGCTAATCAGTACCTCTTCTCGGTCTCAACAATATCGATACCGTAGCTGTTTCCCTTCTTCCTGCAAAGGCAAAACCAAGTTCCTCAGCCAACGTTGACCTTCTACATATACATATAGTATTGCTGATGTTCCCTAATAAAGCTCTGAGTTTTGACAAGCGATGTGGGAAGAGTCGACTCATCAAACACAAACGGGGCGAGGTTAGAAGAAGAAGAAGAAGAAGAAGAAGAAGAAGAAGAAGAAGTGGAGGGATGGAGGATGACTTACACGCACTGGCTCTTGTCAACGCAGTCGCAGTTGCCGCAGGTCGACATGGTTAGACGAGGAAGGAAGGCGAAAAGGCTCGAAGAAAGCAGAGGATGTAGTGTGTTAATGGTATGGTGTGTTCTTGGAGAGAAAAGAGGCTTGTTTCGTGCTTATTTATAGGCGCTCCTCTCACACACGCAAAGAGAGAGAATGAAAGAGGGGGGATGGGCATTTACTCGTTCGTCTGTGCAGTCCACACGCCACCGGGATAGGCCGTCTCGGGAATCTTAGACGTGCGTGGTGGGGGAGGAGAAGACTTGGCATCGTCCGCTCACGTCCTTGTCTTCGTCTCGTCCCCGCCACAGAGATCGCAGGCGGCTGACACACGCAAGCTCGCATCCTTCCATCTTATCATCCGGAGCATCATCACTGTAAAAGATACGAGTATACTTTTATTGGAAATCTCTAGAAATTTAAAAGCTACTTTCGATCCTTAATTCAATGAGCGTTTACTGTGAACAATTGGTGGGTTTTTGCAGATATGGCCGTCGATTCCTATTTTTGTGAGAGAAATGGTTAGAATCTAATAAATATATATATATATATATATATATATATATATATATTATATTAGATCCTTCCCTAAAGAATTAAAAGAAATATTTATTCATCTGTCAAAGGGAGAGATTTTTTAGAACCTAATATATGAAATTAATTAGAAGCCGATGTCAAATTTGGTGGATAGAATGTGAATCGTTAGAGTGAGTAGATGATTATGATTTATTTTAATATTTTTAATCCATGATTCTCTCATAGTGACCAAATCAATTCAATGTGCATCCTAAATTTTTGTTGTTCTTGTTGTATTTTTCTTGGAGATGGAGCAAGTCAAGCCAATATTGGGGTTGGATTTTAAATGAGGTTTTCGGTCTAATTAGATCCAAACCCATGGAGATGATGATGATGATGATGATAATGTAAATCCTACCCATTACTTCAATGATAGATCTCATGTTCGGATCCATACAGAAATGTCTTATGTGCAATTTTATGTAACAGAAGAAGATTAATGTAAGAAAGAAAAACAGCAATTTGCATGGCTTTCAATTAACTCCTGCGAGAAATAGTGCCAACTACAAACCCATATATTCCCACTCTACGGTAGGGAACGGACATTGCAGGAGCAGGCCGTCGTTGTCATCATGCTCGAAAAAGTCGATCGTCACTGTCGCCTGACCTTTCGATCTTTACTGGAACAACAACAGCCTAGTGTTGCGGGCTTCCCTTATCTACGCTGCTATGTGGATCTCACATCCCATGGCTGCTCGCTGTGGAGGAGTCCATATCATCATGACCCAGTGGGCGTCCGATGTGATTTCAGGCCCTCATCCTGCAGTGCTTTCAGGAAATAGAACATTATCGCCAGATTTATCTGCTCAAAGATGGACACAGTTTGGCCAAGATAAACATAGCAATTCAGCATTACAACCATTTTTAAAGACATACAGAGAGAGAGAGAGAGAGAGAGAGAAAGAGAGAGAGAGAGAGAGATTGAGAGAAGAGATCAAAGCTTCGTAGTGCTACTTCAGAATTCCAGAGAGTGGAAGTTCCTTTAGTGAGACAACCAAAGGAACAATCCTGGATTGCCAGAATTGGAAGGGTCATGGGTGATTTATATTGAGTTTGGCATTAAACCTAATTAGCTTAAGCTATTGGTTGCATGGTGTCCAATCTCATGTATATTGATCATGACTAGCTTAACTTCGATTTATTTGATCCAATAAACAAGAGAACGAAAGAGACAGAGAATTGATGGGCACGATAGCCACCTTCTTATTATCTCGAGATCGTAAGAACGAGAATGCAGGTGGAAGCTATTGTTGCAGTAATAACTTGGTCAAAATATCTTTCAAAACAAGGGAGACATCATATGGTTGCTAAAGAAGGATCATGAACTGAAGAAATAGACCTTTGTTAAAGAGCTAAGTAATGGAGAGAGAGAGAGAGAGAGAGAGAGATCATTGGAAGGCACCTTTTTTGTGTTGCTGGTGTGAACTCATCTGAGCTTGTGCCTCCTCCCTTGAATTGATGGTGTCAATTCCTGCATCTCGGAGGAGAGAACTATCAACTCATCCTTTGGGGACCAAATAAGTGTCAGTCTCTATATATTGTCAGGCAAGCATACTTTATGAGAGAACAGCTTGGCCTGCATCTCTGCAGACAATGCCACTAACAACTCTTAGAACTGGTTAGATAAACTATTGCATGTCAACTAAAATAATCCGAATATGCAAAATTGTGTTCAGATTGACTCATTAAAAGCAAAAAAAATTGAATATAAAACTTGATCCAGAACTCCAGCTTAAATTGAAGCCATCAGATTGAATCTGACAAAGTTCCTTTGGTCACAAAAGAAAAAGATAAAGAAAAAAGAAAAATCATCAAAACGTCACATGTAAGAAAGAAATGTGTTTTGCTAACAAAAGATTCTCATGCATCTGTGATCTGGCGCAGAGATATAAGTTAATGACAGCATGTAAAATATCCTTCAGTATATCATAGAAATGGTTGAGATCAATTTGCCCTTTCTCAGAACAAATAGCCTCAGCACTTTTCCAGAACAAACAAATATATGACATGTACCAAATGCTAAGATAAAGACTTGATCTACAATAAAACACGGTATAACCATAATACAGAGAGATTGGATGGGATGCAACCATTTTTCACTCTGATGATGGTAACTTACATCATTCAGCTCTTATACTGCAAAGTCAAGATCATGTTCAACAAATGCATTGAGCACTTGCAGGTTGTGCAGAAAGGTCTTGTGAGTTAAAGGTCAAAAAGGAAATCATCGTTCATAGTTTCAGATTGGTTGTAAAAGTTCAGTAGTAATTTGGCTGTGTAGAAGAAAATTCTTCTCTTAACCTATATTTATACTGGTAAATGATTCCATCAGAAGATAATTTTCTACTTTTAATGATAACCATGACAACTTTTGAAAAGCATAATATTGTTAGTTGTAAGTTTCTGAAGTAAATAGATTATGAAAACTAGGAAAACAAACATGTAAAAATCTAAGAGAAATCATGTCAAATGTGAAATCCTATTATTCATTTCTCAATTAAGTATATATTGATGCATCTGTCTATTCTACTTTTCATAATTGTTATTCTAAGATAAACTATACAAGGTAAACTATATATCATTAAAGATTAACATCTTTCCTGTTCAATTTCGGAACATTCTAGGTAACAGAGAATGCATCACACATACCAAGATACTCCATCAAGCTCACCTCGCTTGCCATTCCAATTACCAGCATATTCTTACCTGACGACATGATCAACATACCACAGCTAACATTATTCAGCATACAATTTCTTTAAAATGCTATTGTACAACAAACAAAAGAGGTTACATAACGAATAGGTCACAGAGAGCGAAATTGCAATGGGCATCTTTGGGGTCAAAGAAACAACAGGAGAAACATACAGGTCATTTTCATTTTAGCATTGAATGTGTAACTGTGATTCTTGACTGGTATTCTCTAACACTGCTTTCTTCTTTTCTTTTTCCTCCCTTCTTTTTTTCTACTTGGTGAAATTAGGGAGGAATTTATACAGAGGAAGAGAATAGAACCTTCGTCGGAAGCCATTTCAGGAGGACTAACAATGTCAGTGAAAATCAAATTTGAAACGTGCGGTCCAATAGATACATACTCTAAACATGACAGAATTGTCAAGCCACAATAGTTTACAAGAACATGGAGCCCTGCAGGACAAGCATACTGACTGTGACCAGAGAATGTAGGACAAGCCACAATAGTCAAGAGCCATCTATTATAGAAATCACTATCTTTAGATAGAATAATGTATGTTTTGAAACAGCTGTTTAATATGTTCAAATGGTACTAAGAATCTAGGCAAAAGAAAATTATAATGGACATGACTTACCTGTCCATATCATCAAGAATTATGATTCTTAGTTGAGATCTTTGTAAGTATCCCCAAAAATCTGTGTCAGACAAGACTTGGTTACAGCACTAAAAAGAGACCACTACGACTGAACTAACTAGATCAGGTGGCAGCTGCAAATAAGTAGGCTAGAAAGTCAGATTCAAAAGAATCCAGAACCAAAACAACATTAATTCTTCCGGGGAAGATATAACTTATGGAGAAGGATATATATATATAGATTAAATGTTATCTCATAATCAATTCATTGACTTGAACATTTTCAGTGAGATAGTTCTACTAGCATAATAATAGGAATCTTGACAATTTGTGCAGGTTTACTTGCATCACTTAGACCAAGCATTGTTTCTGCAGAGATCTATATCATGAAAGGTGTCGAACATTAGACGGATGAAGACGCCAAGTTATTCTGATCATCACAAATGCAAGAACAAGTTAGGAACTTGACAAATGGAAAGTCAGTTTCAATACCAATTGTTGCCGTCATTGCAGTTTTGCCTCTGATAACAAAGAAATATCATGAATCAACACTGCTAAGAAGTAGGATTTTTATCATTTAGAAAACAGGTTGTCGACTTACCTGCACTTGGCCCTTCCAGAAGGCATGTAACAAGTGGATTACCCTGGCTTACTTTGACTTGTTCCACGACAAGCATAGCTCTTTCATGGATGAGATGTGTCTCTTGCCACATTCAACAATCCCATTAAGCCTGCACATCATTACACACTTAATTTAGTACTATACTACCAAGACAAAATAGAGATTCAATTCTTGTCTAACAGATGACAGATAGCAACCATAAGACGGTGAAAAGAGATGGATAACTCATTTTAATGATATAGGAATTGCAAAGACCATCATGCATCAGTAAAGAAGTCCAAGAATGCTCAAGCTTTCATTTCATATTAGTATTGTAGTAATTAAAGGCTTTTGAGAAGCATCAGAAACATTATTTCAAATGAATCAGATTCTTCAAAGTATCAAGAAACATGAATGACGGTTCTTAACAGCTCAGCAAGGTCTTGCAACATGGTTTTCTGACATTATCTTTTCATATTTATCACACATTATTCAAAATCCAAAATAAGGAGCAAAGAAAAGCGTCCATCAACTACACAATATAGCAAAATAGCAAGTGATAACAGTCACGAAAGTAAATATGTCAGGCATTTAGGAAGTAATAATTTTATCTGTTGAGAATAACAGAGGTGCTGACTCCCACTATTAATTTTTCAAGATTCTGCAGCAACATGATATAAGAGCCAAAACAACCAAATAATAGAGTAAAAAGGTTAAATAAGAACATTGAATGTGGGACCCATGATTTAAAAAGCGCTAGATGCCAAGGTCCTAAAATGCCCGAGGTGCTAGGTGCTTGTTCGAGCGAAGCGAGACGCTCTAAAATATTAAATATAAAATAATTGATAAATATGATTATATAAATAAAAATATGATATTAAATTACAACTATAGCGACAGTGGCGGCAAAGGAAGCTACGGACGATAGCAGCAGTAGCAACGGAAGCTACGGATGGCATGTCGTGAGCGGGAGAAGTTTCACAGGTGTCCGTTAATGGCAGAGGAAGCTGCAATCCTCTCCCTCAATGGTGGAAGGAGCTGCACATGAAAGCAACGATGGCAAATGGAAGCTACGAATGAATGCTACGCCGTCGAACCCGTCTGTCGACAATAGAGGAAGCCTCAGCCCTTGAGGCAACAAAAAAAAGTGTCGGCGACAAAGGCAAACACTATGCTATGGTTGATGGCTCGGACTTGCACGGGAGTACGAGGGGTGGCTTTTGCGGGGAAGAAAATAGCTACTCGGTTCAATTGAACCAACTAGCCACTTTGGTTTAATTGCTTCATTTGAATCGGTCTCTCGACGCTTGGGTTTAGGAGCGCGCACAAGCGACGCCTCACTAAAGTGCACTACTTGGTGGCTCGCCCAAGCGACGCCTCACTAAAGCGCACTGCCTGATCCATCATTGAGGCACTTGGGCCTCGCCTCGTTCGTGCACCTAGGCAAGCGCCTAGGTGCCTATTTAAACCACTGTGGGACATAAGTCACACAAGACATTACAGAAAGAAATCTTAAAATCTTATTGACACAAGTGGTTGTTCATGCGCTTATCCGATAAGCTTATTTGAATATGATGCAAGAGTCATCAGTATCTACAAAAGCTTATTTGTGTCATTAATGAAATAAAGTAGGATGGTCAAAATGGAAAAGTATTTGGAATGTTGCATGGTTTTCATGTGCTAATGAACAAACAACAAGGGGTAGTCATAATCAATGTAAAATGACAACCACAATTCCATATGAACACACTCATCTATATACACTTTTATGTTGGACAAGTTCTTTCATCATTTCCCAAGTTTACTACTAAAGGACTTAATAACTCAATGGCACATTAAAATCATATAACAATCCAAATACTTCTATCCATTTTGACTGTCCTACTTTAGTGCATTAACAACACAAATAACATCCTCTTTAATATTGTCATCCCATCAAATAATATCTAGATATCAGAATTTATTATGGCTTCAAGTTTCTTATTCATCTATTTCAACAATGTCTTCACAATTTCTTTTAATGTAGTTAGTGTTATGACACACATGATTAACCTCAACATGCATAATGTAAAAACTTTTGCTACTAAAAGTTGTCTCCATTGTTGTATACCTGATCCTTCTTCTCACGAACACAGCATACAAAATGATGATCTAGATCCAATGTAAACATAAATCTTTGGGAATAGCAACTACTGCAATACATATGCAAACATGCTAGCATACCAGATGAAGATAGTGATATCAAGCAGAAACACATCTAACCAGTCAACCTCACTGTCGACAGCAGCACCTCCTGCACCCTCTTTGTCAGCATCCGCTTCCTTGCTGTCTTCAGCAGCACCTCCTGCACCCTCTTTGTCAGCCTCCGCTTCCTTGCTGTCTTCAGCAGCACCTCCTGCAACCTCTTTATCAGCCTCTGCTTCCTTGCTGTCTTCCACTGCATTATCCTCCAGTATCCTTGATTGCCCCAATATTGCCTGTGTCCTCCTTGCAGCCTCTTAAGGAGAGGGCCTTTGTCTGGGACATGACGAGACCAGTGGTGTCTTCATCACCAAGATGCTATCATGAATAAATATGACGTGTTTGATATCATAGTCAGACATTCAAATAAATGAACCATCATGCCGATTCATCCTTATATCATCATGGAAGATGATATTTACATAAAAAAGACTCACCAAATTAGCAGCACAATTGGACATCATCCAGAGGCGGAATATACTATTCAGGAACTTTAC
Source organism: Musa acuminata AAA Group (assembly GCF_036884655.1). Classification (NCBI taxonomy): domain Eukaryota; kingdom Viridiplantae; phylum Streptophyta; class Magnoliopsida; order Zingiberales; family Musaceae; genus Musa; species Musa acuminata. Next base: position 33,324,698 of record NC_088329.1, on the reverse strand, counting down.
ACGATGAAAGTTATAATAACATTTTCACAACAGAACAGCAGCGGCAGTACAACACATAAGATGGCATTCTTATTATATTTTCAGTGTACAGTGGATAAACCCCAACTTGGCAAAAAAGAAAAAAAGCAACTAAAACAATATTCCATTTATTTTGGCCTCCGGAAAAGACCATTCCTTGGCATCCAACAACTACTCATTCCAACTCTTCATCCACATCATTGTCAGTCTCATTACGCAATACCTTCAATTTTTTAACAGCCTGAGCAGCATCGGTTTTGGCTGCACCATTGGCAATCTCAATAAGGATATCAGACTTCGGCCCTGTGGCCGCATCAACAAGCCCCCCATTCCTCTCAACCCTATATGATAGCTCGTTCCTCCCAAGGGCTGCATCAATATATACAGTGGTGTTCTCATCGATCTCACCCTGTATGAGCATCCTGGATAGGTGGGTCACAACCTTCTTCTCCAACCATCTCCTGATTGGTCTTGCACCATACACCTGGAAACTCAAATATGTGTTATTCAATCACTCTTACGTCCTATTAACAGCAAAATCAAAAGAGAAAAGAGATGATGAACCTATACTTACAGGATCATAGGATTCAGATAAGACTATGTCCAAAGCAGCATCTGTCACAGCCAAAGCAATGCCCCTCTGAGCAAGGCGGAGCGCAACATCCTTCATTTGGAGCCTGGCCACCTTTCTGAGCTGATCATGTGACAATGGATCGAAGACTACTATCTCATCTAGTCGGTTAAGCATCTCAGGCCTAAAATGCCTTCTCACCTGCATAATTGACATATACACTAGTTAACCATTCAAAGTCTAACATTATGATCACTGATCAGGGCATGAGATCAGAAAAGGGTAGTCCGGATAAAGTACTTCTAGCAGAACTTGTTCACGAGCAATCTTCATCGAAGATTCCCCTGCCATTCCAGCAAGGAGGTGCTCAGCACCAAGATTAGAAGTCATGATAATGACAGTGTTCGTGAAGTCGACAGTCCTCCCCTGGCCATCAGTTAATCTGCCATCATCAAGAACTTGAAGGAGTGTATTGAAGACAGCAACATGAGCCTTCTCTACTTCATCAAAGAGGATGACACTGTATGGCCTCCGCCTCACTGCCTCAGTGAGTTGTCCACCTTCCTCGTGCCCCACATACCTAAAAAATCAAATACTAAGCAATGACATTTGTAAGGTACAACCCTAGAACCCAGTAGACAATCCTGAGAAGCTTTACTCACCCTGGTGGAGCGCCAATTAGGCGTGCCACTGAATGCTGCTCCATGTACTCTGACATGTCAATGCGGATGAGAAGATTCTCATCATCAAATAGTTGCTCTGCAAGTGCTTTGGCAAGTTCTGTTTTACCAACACCAGTCGGACCCAAAAAGAGGAATGAGCCAGTTGGCTGCAGCGGCCGACCTAGACCGGCTCTAGACCGAAGCACTGCATCTGCTACTGCATCAACTGCTTGATTCTGGCCAACAACTCTCTTGTGTAACCTCTCAGCAAGGCCAATTAACCTGTCTTTCTCATTCTGACCGAGCCTTGTCACTGGAATTCCTGTCCACCGGCTCACAACCTAACCAGGACATCAAACTTTTAGTAACAAGATTGGTGAACAACTAAATCCTGAAGATTATGTTGATGTTGGACCCACACCTCTGCAATGTGCTCGGGCCCAACAGTCTCTGTCAACATCAAGTTCTCATTGGTACCCCCCTCAAGCGTTGCAATAGAAGCATCTATTTCTTGCAAGGCACCATACTTGAGATCAGCAACACGAGCCAGATCCATCCTCCGCTCAGCCTCCTTTAGAGTAAACATTAGCTCTTCACGGCGCTGCTTCAACCTGCGAATCTCATCAATTCCCTCCTTCTCCTTCCTGTACTTCATCATCAGTGGTTGCAGCTTATCCCTTAAATCATCCAATTCCTTCCTAACCTGAAGGAAACACATTGCACAACGTCATCAGAACTCAGAACAGACAACATATAGGATAACATATAAGATAAAAAGCTCTTAGGCAACAGACACCCACCTCAATAAGCCTTGCTTTACTAGCTTTGTCCTTCTCCTTCTCAAGAGCATGCAATTCCACTTCCAACTGAATCCTTTTCCTCTCCAGGTTATCAATCTCCTCTGGCTGACTATCAAGCTGTACCCTTACATTTGCACAAGCCTCATCAACCAAGTCAATTGCCTTGTCAGGAAGGTGACGGCCTGTTGAAAAATGAGAACAACACAATTCTCAGAACACAAATCAGAACAAGAACAGACCATACAGGGAAAAATTCCTGCTACGCCTATGACATTTAATATCTATACTATGAAATAACTGGTTTATGTAGAAAACCAAATAAGTTCTTTTGCTGGGCCAAACACCCAATAGGTTCAGAAATGTAACCATACTAGCAGTTAATTTGGCCTTTGCTCTAATGAATTAGATCATTACAACTATGATGTTCAACAGCATTGTTAGAACATTGAAACTATTTGTAAATAAACAAACTAAAAAAGGCATATCCGGTGTACAAGGCTATCGCAGAGGGTCAATGTACATAGCTTTATAAAGAGAATATTTCCGTGACTTGAACCCTCCCTGATCTCCCAGGTGTACCAAGGCTCGCCCTCTAAAATTATTAACATTTTGTGGCTGCTGGGATTTAAACCCAGGTCTCTACGGTCACAAAGTAGAATTCTAACCACTAAACTACAGCCACGTTGGTGAAATCATTTGTATATACAAAAACCTAAATTTAGTTCTTTATGGCTGCTTCATATGCACAATCAAGTCAGAAACATGACGGTACAGTAGCTACACTCACCATTAGTTGTCCTGAAAGCTAAGAGGAAAAGCTTGAAAACGTACCGGTAATATAGCGGCTTGAGAGCTGAGCAGCGACCACAAGAGCACGGTCCTGGATTCGAACACCGTGATGTCCTTCATACTTCTCCTTGACTCCCCGAAGGATGCTTATGGTGTCAGCAATGCTGGGCTCTGCCACGTATACCTGCTGGAACCGCCGCTCAAAGGCGGCATCTTTCTCGACGTACTTCCTGTACTCCTCCAACGTCGTTGCTCCAATGCACCGCAACTGCCCTCTCGCAAGCATCGGCTTGAGGAGGTTGGCAGCGTCCATGGAGCCCTCGGTGCGTCCTGCGCCAAGAACGAGGTGGATTTCATCGATGAAGAGGATGACCTTGCCATCGGCCTCCTCCACCTCCTTAAGCACAGCCTTGAGGCGCTCCTCGAACTCGCCACGGTACTTGGCCCCGGCGATGAGTGCACCCATGTCGAGCGCCACGAGGCGGACATCCAGCAAATTGCTGGGAACGTCGCCGCGCACGATCCGCTGCGCGAGGCCCTCGACGACGGCCGTCTTGCCGACGCCGGGCTCGCCGATGAGGACCGGGTTGTTCTTGGTCCTCCTGGAGAGGACGCGTATGACGCGGCGGATCTCCTCGTCGCGGCCAATGACGGGGTCGAGCTTCCCAGCGACCTCGACCAGGTCGCGGCCATAGGTCTTGAGGGCCTGGAAGTTGGTGTCCCCGGACGCGCTTTCTACCTTCTTGCCCTCCTTTCCCCGGAGCTTCTCGATCTCGGCGCGGACGCGAGCGGCGCTGACACCGGCCTCCTTGAGGCACTCGGCAATCTGAGGGTCCTCCAGGAGACCGAGGATGAGTTGGTCGACGGCGAGGTGGGAGTCGCCGCGCGACTTCTGGGAGGACTGCGCACGGCGGATGACCTTGATGAGAGAGGTGGCAGCGGGAACCTCGTCGGGAGGGGGGGACTGGGAGGGGAGCTTCTTGAGGGCGACGCCGACGGTCCGATCGAAGGACTGGGCTGCGGCGTCGCCGGCGCCACCGGAGGCGTTGACGAGGGCCTGGCTGAGGAGGCCATTAGGATCGGCGGCGAGGGCGGAGGCAAGGTGGAGCGGCGTGATCTGGGCGTGCCCAGAGTCAAGGGCAAGCTCGTGGGCCGCGACCAGCGCCTCGTTCGTCTTGTGCGTGAATTTGTCGGGGTTCATGGCGGATCGCTTTCTTTAATATGTGGATACAGAAAGAACCAGATTTGAGGGTTGGGCTTACCAGACGGCCAGCACCTCTGGTAATGGACGAGGATGAGGGACGCTATAAGCGGGAAGCAGAGAGCATTCGCGAAGCTACGAGAGAGAGAAAGAGAGAGAGAGAGAGAGAGAGGCTATACCAGAAGTGTCTGCAACGTCGGATGGACATCGTACGGATGTGATGTTTACACGTGGAACGAGGTGGGGTGCGGCGACGGAGCCCGATCGAGTCTTTTCCAAGGATGAGAATAGAAAGGTGCCCAAATGTTTCGGTCTCCAGTACCGGTCTCAACTACGTGCTTTTGTTGGAGCAAGGCATATGTGGGACTCGCGAATTTTCCACTAAAGATGAGGTAAGCACATCGGGTACGTTTTGGGCAAAACGCTACTACCAATTGGGCCGAACGTGACCACCCGCCCCCGGATATGCCCCAAGTGTTCTCTACTGCGGGGCCTTAGTCGCCGCGGGTGAGAAACTTAATCGAACACCTTAAGCGCGCCAGCCCAACCAGGCGACGAGAAGCATTGATGGCTTCGTCTGCGAGGGCTTTCGGTGCAGTCCTCTGCAGAGTCTCACTGTCACAGGGCCTCTCTTCCCTCAGGAGCTCACTGTGCCTTCAGGGTATGTCTCGCCCCCTCTCATCTTTACCGTAACAACAATTTCTTCGATGAATCCAACCGCTCGTCTCTTCTCTTTAGGAATCGGCTTGCTGGGCTCGAGGTTGCCTTCTGCTCTTCCGAAGGAGGCGCGTAATACCCAGACCGTGCGAAAGATATGGACCTCGCGCCCTGTTTGCATGGGCAGGCGTTCTTGCAAGATCGCTGGAAGAAAGGTGCCAACTTTTTGGTCTTACACGCTTGATTCCTTGTTATCATTTGTTCTAGGTAGCATCTGTCTATCACAAACACGGATTCATTTGTTTGTTTTCTTTTCCCTCTTTATAAGTAAAAGAAGGTGATCAGCAATATGTCTCTCGTGCATTGCTCACTTGGTTAGGTATCTAATCCTTGGGTCTTCGTTGGTCCGAACATGTCTGATTGACGCAGTAATGTGATCAGCAATATGTCTCTCGTGCATTGCTCACTTGGTTAGGTTTATAATCCTTGGGTCTTCGTTGGTACGAACATGTTTGATTGACGCAGTAGTGCTCTTTGGGATCTCCATTCTGGCTGCATCACTCAAATCTAGATCTCCTATGTAGTGGAATGTTCTACTTATCACTATGTGGAAAGTTGCATCAAGGAAAAATAGAACTGTGGTTCAGTTGCTAACGATAATTTAGCAGCTTGAAGTTCCGACTAAAGATTTCGTTTCTTCCAAAGCATTATTGCATTGTGTTGGCAATTGTTTATTTGCACAACATCAATTTGTTCCCTCTTCTATCCTTAAACATCATCATCTCAGCCCCTTTCGTCCTGAAAATAATTATTGTGTTATGTTCAATTTTCAATGCTGACAGCTTTTTGTCTTTGGGACATCAGTTTCATGCCCTTTCCTGAAAACACTATTGTTCCTTTTATAGGTAGTGTCAAGAATGCTTTATCTACCACTAGCTGTTTAGTTTCTTAACAGCCACTCCAGTACTATTTACAATAACTTGTCTCTGTACTGTAAATCTGGCTTTTGCTAATAATTTCTAGGTTACTTGTTTGCATTTGTTACTTCTCATGTTCTTTTCATGCCTTGGTATCAGTACATGTGAGGTTCTTCAAGATCATCATCTATGTGATCATAAGTTTTTTTCTTTTCCAATTAGGAAATCCAGTCAAGGACTGCAGGTTTCTTTTTCTAACTTCATTTTAGATATGTAAGGAAACTTCTTTTTGAAAGTAATATTCCCTTACATTGACTTGTCAAAGCTTATTTAAGAATTATAGAAAGATATAATTGTTGTGTCAAAATGATTCCACAGTGCTTTTTTATTATTAGTTACCCTGAAAAATGTCATTTCCATCTAATCTTGTTTTGTCTTTTCTTTATTTGATTCAGATGTTATGATAAGCTCTAGCGAGATAAGTGTGATTATACAATGAAATAATTTTTTTCTTTTGTTTTTGGCTTAAGTTCCATTTGCCACTTCTTTGCAGGATGCACAGAATCTGAAGAAAATGAAACGTAATAGCAAAATTGGAAAAGAAATTGTTGCTGCGTAAGTTGTAAAAGCTTTGAAATTCTGAAGCTTTCTATATTGTTATTGATTATTAGCTTTCTGGAACTTACTATGTTCATATGCCATGTTTCAGCAACGTTTATCAGAGAGTAGGCTTGTTTGTAATGACAGCACCCATGATGTCCTGAAACTTCGTAGTAATACTTTTTTGTGTATGATGTTATTCAAGGGTGCCTTTTGCTAGAAAGTTTTACCTGCATCAGATTTTGTAAATCATAGTTACTTATGTCTCCTATGTCCAAGTGCTGAACCATCAACATGTCTTGTTTCTATGTTTGACAAGAATTCTAGCTGCTTGGCTATTTATCCTAATTTAATGTCTCCATTAGATAGATGAAAAGAGCTTTTCTATATTGCATCAGAACTTCCCACTTCATCTGGTTACTTAGGCATTTTCTTGATATGTCATGTCATTCAAGTTCCTTCGTGAAAATTAAGAAGATCACTCTGTTCAGAATGATAAAATCTCTTTCTAGATGTAAAGGACCTAATTATCTGATCTAAAACTGGGGTTTATGTTTTAAGTGAACTTTTCTGTTATTTTAATGTGAAAATTTTTTGAAGTTGACATGCTGTGGTTGCTGTGTTGCATCATAAAGTATACAGAGAGGAGGTCCAAATCCTAATTCGAATACAGTTTTAGCTGCTATACTAGACAAAGCTAGGGAGCTTGATGTACCCAAGGAAATTGTGGAGCGTAACATAAAAAAAGCATCGGAAAAGGGACAAGAGGCTTATATTGAGAAATTCTACGAGGTAAATGATCCATTTGAATATGTTTTTGAAAATCAGTTTGCAATTTTGACTAATACATATATTCTGAATCAGGTATATGGTTTTGGTGGGGTCGGTATGGTTGTTGAGGTCCTAACAGATAAAGTGACAAGATCAGTGGCTGCCGTCAGAGGAGTCGTAAAGGACTGTGGAGCAAAGCTAGCTGATCCAGGATCTATTTTATTCAAGTTTAGGCGAGTTCGAGTTGTCAATATAAAGGCTAATGCTGCTGACAAAGACCAGCTGCTTAGTATTGCTCTGGATGCTGGTGCTGAAGATGTTATAGAACCAGCAGAGGATGAAGATGATTTGGAAGAAGATCGTCCTGATAGGTATTTTGCCAAGAAGAGGATGTCATTAGTCACTGTTTATTGTTATTAACCCTTCTATGTGATGTATTATTATCTTTTGCTAGTTGGTATGGTCACAAATAGCAGAGAATGAGCCTTGGCACCACATAAGGCTGCTTCTTTGCGACCTAGGTGACTGAGGTCAGAGTCACAAGACATAAGGAGTAGGGCTACAAACATTAGCCTTCTTCAAACCTTCCATTGGTGAGAGTCTGATGCATTGGACTGCCCTTTATGTAACATATGCTAGTCTAGACCAGATATACATTTAAATGAAGCAATATTAAATGACATCCTTAAGTTAACATAATGGTCAAAATGTTAATAATTTAATTAGAGAAACAAATCAAGTAACATGAGATATTTAAGGTCGCTACAACTGTTGTTGCTGCATGAAGTATGTTGGCTATCTAACTTCAGATAGTTCAAAAATTATGTGTGTTCTCATTATTCTCCTCAAACATCAATTCCTCCTCCTCAGACATTGTTTCCACAAATATTTTGTTGTTTTCCTTCATAATTTGCCAGCGGAAATTGGTAAAATTCCACAGCTAGTATTTATTGAAGAATTACATACATCATTCTTATGCAATGGATTTTGATGTCCAAAAGACAATGCTACGAAATCGTTGCCTGTGCCTGTGATATAAACTGACGTTGCCTTCTGATATATCAAGCAACCACATGAATTTCTTTTGGGTTATTATATTATGGTACAAGCAATCTGCTAATTTGTCAGTCATATTGTGGCCAGTTATATTTGGGACAACTAATTGAACTGGGAAGCAGCATACATAATGTCCAAATTCAAACATGTGATGAGTTCATTCATGGGGATATGTCACATCCAGAAACATATACTGTGATCATTATAATATGTGGTCCTGACAGATAATTAATCAGAGATGGATGCTTTATATGCTTGACTGTTGTCTTATAAGTTATAATCATGATCATTTAGTATTAATGTTCTTGAAAATTTGTTCAGAAAATTATTTCTATACTCAATTCCTTTTGCAGATATTACAAGATCATTACTTCTTCAGAAAATTATTCCACAATACTATCAAAACTACGAGATGATGGAGTAGCGTTTGAACCAGATAATGGTTTTGAGCTACTGCCACATAACCCCATTGAGGTATGGTTTAACATCTACACCAATGCTCTCATCTCATATGTCTTTTTTTTTTTAGAGAAGTAAATTAGATACCTTAGTGAACATTTAGAATAGGTAGTGGCAATAACTCAAAACTATAAAGTACCATCATTTGGAAGTCTTATAAAGCAGATTTTGTCCTCCATAGGCTCCTTTGATATTTTTGTAAAATAATGGGCCACCATGTAGGCCTTTCTTGTGACTTGTGAGACACAATAGTCGTTAACCTTTTGTAGGAAACAGCACATATGTTGTGGAAGCTCCATTTGAATGGCCTAGCAAAGTGGATTTATGCAAGCAATGCTTCAACTTCTGGAGTATAGCCATATATTTTCTCTGGTGCAGCCATACCCTTTACTGGCTGATCTTAAATGCCTAACCAACCCCTGCATATTGTTGAATGCTGTTGTGCCTTTTTGTTTTGTTTTTTTTTTTTTCTTCACCTCTCTTGACCTAATTGAATGGAAATTCTAGCTATAACTGTCTTTCCAATGAAGTTCATGTCATTATTAACTTTGTAATCCTCTAACTTCTGCTTACCTTTGCTTCATGGACCATTCTCTGTAACAAATGAAGGTGTGATATCTAGTAATTCAACAAGTTCTGCATCTTTTCACTATCATTAAGTAGTTATTTCACAATTGGAACAGCCAAAGAAGTAAAGATATTCTGATAACAATTTTGACATATTTCTCTATGATTAAAGATAAACCTCTGCGTTACTTATTGTGTCATGTAACATGTAGAACATCTTGTTCTATGGGCATTAGAAATTTGAGAACATGGTCAAAATGCAACTTTGTTAGTTGCATTGTGTTAGCCTCAAATTTTTCTCCCGATGATTATTGATGCTAGATCCAAATAGTTTTGTCTAATAAGCACATAGTCAAGATTAGTTACCACCACAGCTCATAATCCTTTTCAAGACGGTTGAATTCTTTAGGGTCATTTGGATAATAAGTGATGGAATAAGGATTTTCTCATTATAACATTTCAGACAATTATTATTTTATAGGACTATAAACTTGTATAGTTAAATGGTGTAACCAACAGAATAGCCTATTCTACAAAATAACAGATTAACTATTTCTTTCATTACTGTTACTTATTTTGGTAGTGACAAAACGTAAATATTCTTTATCTTAGGCATATTCTTATTCCATACAAGAAAGGTACAATATTCTTGAGCCAAATGGGCCTTTGAGTAGTTCGTCTCGTGTATTAGAGCTTTGCCACAATACTTGTTCAATTTTTCATATTACGTCTTAAAGCACGGCGTCATTATTTAGGTACAAGTTAATCCTCTAACATATTTGTCCTCCAGCCGCTCCATATCATAATAATTAATTCCACTTCTCTCTGGAATTTCATTGTGTGGTGTTTTCTGTGCCAGGTAGATGATGAAGCCATGGAGTTAAACAAGGACCTTATGTCCAAGTTGCTTGAACTTGATGATGTTGATGCTGTTTATTCGGATCAAAAGGATACGTGATTGTTTTGCAGTCAGGTATGGATTCTCTTGCATCATCTTATCATTTTCTTGCTTATTTTGGTGATAGGACTATCAATATCTCTGTACAAAATCTTGACCATTCCTAAATATACAGAAATCTTCCTGGCATCCAGAGGTTTCAAAAATATGATAGAGAGAACTACGACAGATCTTGATTTAGTTATATTACCAGGTGATCATCATTATAAGGAAGAAGTTTCATGTCCCATCACTTGCAGAGAGATGAATTTTTCTTCAACATTATTAAGGTTTCCATCTGAACCGTTGTGTCAAACACAACTAATTTTAGACTCGGCAAGAAGCGACCTCTATTCCTTTTCCCAAATTTGTTGCAACCACAAAAATAGAAGGTTGGCACTCTCTTCCCAATAATCATGATTTCGTATATTAGTTAAAAAAACACTTGCCTAGATCGTGTTGGATTGTTTGTATTTGGATTTTTTTTTTTTCTGTTGATATGTACCTTGTTACAGAGGTTCGTTCCCTAGTCTTATAAGAGCATCAGAAGATGCTAATTAGAGCCATATTTGTGCTTTTATTTATTTTTTTTAATCTCTAAATGCTTCGTGGACTGCAGTATCAACAAATATTTCTTTTTTTCTTATGCATCCAGTGGAGTTGTTTTTTGACATGGAATTTTGGAAGAGTAGATGTTCTTAGACTCTTTCGATTATATGTTGGAAGTTCTGATTATTAAAACACCTCTTTTTTTTCCTTTTTTTTTTTTTAAAGGGATTGATTGAGAACACATCATATGATACTTCACTTTTGTCCGTGGTTTTAAATACTGCTCAGATGGGTCCGTCTTAATCAGTGTTTATCAATCCAACAAAGAACACCGGTATTTGTTTTGTCGGTATGGAGATATGGGGGTAAGTAGATAGGATCAGCATTCTTGTATCAGTTCAAGATATGAATGCAACTATGGGCGTGCCACTCTTTCTTATGCTTGCTTCTGAAAGAACATGATAAGTTTGGACCACTTGGTTGCGGTAGTATTGAGGAAAAATATGACCCATCCCACCAACCAATCACTCTTAAAATTATTTTCTTTTTCTTTTGGCAGAATGATACCATCCAAACTTTATCAAACACTGCCCCATGTAATTTTGATATAATATCCCTCCGAATATTAGATTAACTATATTAGTTTTGTAGAGAAGTATATTCTAAACCTAAATCGAGAGGAATAAATATGCATTCATGAGGGTGGACTTTATTAAGGTCAAAGTGGCCTAGCAAAACTGTAGGACAATTGTGTGAGCCATAGTGCTCAATCAGAGACAGGCAAAAGAATCCCATTTCATACATGATATTTTAAATAGGGCTTACCCACTACTATCCTATCCTTTGACAATCTGTAAACGAATGCCGATAAGATGATACTTACCCTCTTGCAATGTCCTGATTACTATCACCGGCGAAACTCTTCCGTCGACGTGAGATCTGAAGATGATGATGATCCATATACTCGACCTACTCCTATTAAAAGATGGATACGTACGTATTGGCGGCAACCTGATGCAGCCATCAGAAACAGCTGGTGGAAAAGCGGACATGGGCCCCCCTCCCCGTCCACAGCTGTTCCCAAAGGCAGTCACGGGCTGCTTTAATCGAAATTAGTCTCGGAGCCATTTTATCCAACACCTGCCAGCCTAAGCCAGAGTGTCCCGCGGCGCCGCCCTCTCCACCACGAGCTCCCATGTTCCTCGCCTGGCCGTCTCCTTCATGCCCACACGCCAAACTCGCCGCCGAGGCAGAGACAACTATGTGCTCCCCTCTGCTGCGTCGTCAACTCGCCACGGGAGCAGATCACCTCGACTGCGTTTGCTTCTCGGCTGCTTAACCGCTCATCTTCATCCGTCAACGGCTATCCTTTTGTTGCCTGCTCTGTTTGATAGGAAGGTGATGATGATCGCAGACTTCTCAGTTTGGGTCCTAAAAAGCAATTTAAAACTATGTTCATTATTATGCTAACAAAAGATATAAATATGTCGAATAATCAACACATTGTTACATAATTGATCGTTTTCGAATTCAAATAACACTATATACACGTTAGTTTATTGATAGGGGACTGATGATATGGTTTATACCTATCGGCCATAACCGACATCTATTAGTCACGTAGTCGACACCCCAATATTATACGATTGATAGATACAGACTTGTCATGTAGTCGATACCCCAACATTATATGATTGATAGATACATACTTGTCATGTAGTCGATACCCTTGTGTTACGTGATGTTGATCACGTGCCCCAACAATTCAATATCATATTGGCCAATACCTAGATAGTATGTGGTCGACTTGGAGTTACCCTTGGACATTACAAATCACATCAATAGTTATTGCATATTTCGTCGGGATGGAGAGAAGCATGCAAACCATCTTTGATATCATTGTGTATCTTTGAGCATAACAATTATAAAGCTATATCATGAAAGATCCCCATAGGTATATTCTTTCATGGGTTGTTAGGCTCTAATACGTTCAACTCTAAAGGACTCAATTCTTGATTAATACCTTATAATCAAGATTAACTTAAGCATCAAAAGGGGTTTTGATGAACATGTTATCGATGTTGTCTCATAGAGTTCAACACCTAGGGGAACAAAAGGGATTTGATATTTTTTTCGACATTAGTTGAAGACAAAACATGTCAAAGGACCTCGATTAGCTCCGAATCCGATTCCCTTTCGAATAATTAAAATTTATATTAAATATTATATATAATTAGAAAAATTGATACAGTGGGAAAAAAAATATGAGTCAAGTTCAACTCTGCTCTTCGAACACCTGATGGATACTAATAAATAAGTCAAAAATAAACATTAAACCAGGACCTTAAAACTATTTTTTTTTTAAATATAGCCAAATTTATAAAAAAAAATCATAAGTTTTCACTTTTTTTCATAAAGCATTCTTGTTTTACTTTATTCCCGTAGTGTGTCCCTTATTTTCTAAACAATGAGATTATCTATAATCTCTACACTATCGATAGTTATCTTGACCTCTCCTCATCATTGAGAAGGTTAAGTTTGCTAAGGGATTCATCAAACTCTAGATATCCATCATTTTTTAGCTGAAGCTCGTGCTGCCCTATCTTTTCGACCTCTATAATCACTATTGCTTCGTGTGACACATCCTCTATTGTAAGCTCTTCCACTCCACCTTCATCATCCTCTCCGGGCCCATCGAATTAGTTGAGTGATATTGTGGTAATGTTAATGCCTCCATTGGCAAGCTATAGATATAGAGTGATCTTAAGATTCTCTCTCACAAGCTTGATCTCAATCTTCTTGATGTGATTACATACTCTTTATTAAGACTTGCATCCTCAACAAGGTAGCCCACCGTTTGGTTGCCTCTATCCATCCTAGTGCAACAAAATACACTAATTGAAATCTTTGCGAGTTGAGTTGCCTGCTTGCCTCTTGATTGAGCATGCTGGTGCCAAGAAGGAAATCTTGGATAAGTCACTGGCATGATGGCTTGCTTTCGTAGAATGAAGTAACATCTTTGTCTTTGTATAACTATTGAAAACAATCTCCTTGAGTTCAAGGAGAAGGTGATCACGCAAAGACAATGAAATTGTTTGACTTGACGAAGATCATGATAATGAGACGAAGGTGAAGGATAATATGAATTTTTAGAAAATAAAATAAAAAGCGATATTATGCAAAAAAAAAAAAAAAAAAAGAGTAAATATTTAAATTTTTGGGATAAATTTGTCCAAAATATATTAATTTCTGGTTAAAAACAGTGTTTTTGCTCTTTTTATCTCTGTCAGCCCTTATACACTATGATCAGACTGTTTTCTTTTCTCTCTCTCCTTCTTTACCCAATAATTACTGCATTTCACCTAAACATAAAAGAAATCATTACATCCCCATCCGATGACAGCGGAAAGCGAAAGGAGAAGCCGCGAACGAGAAGAGAAGCAAGGAAGCGAGCCTTAAGAGGAGCCCTTCTCGCGGCGGTGATGGCTCGGCTCTTCCGAGGAGGAAGCCTCGGCGACTCCAAGCGAGAGAGCAGCGGCAGTTCCTCCCTCCGCCTCTCCTCCTCCTCCTCCTCCGTCGCCGCCGCCATGTCCGCCGCCGATCTCCTCTCCCCCTTCGGCCAGATGGGCGTCCCCCTCTCGGATCCCGAGCTCCGCGAGACCGCCTACGAGATCTTCGTCGCTTCCTGCCGTACCACCGGCTCCAAGCCCCTCACCTACATCCCCCAGTCCGAGCGGACGCCGCCCTCCGCCGAGCGCTCCTCCTCGCTCTCCCCCTCGGCCTCGTCGCTGCAGAGGTCGATCACCTCCACCGCCGCCAGCAAGATGAAGAAGGCCCTCGGGCTCAAGTCGTCCTCGTCGTCGAAGAAGGGGAGCCCCGGCAAGGACAGCAGCCCGTCCAAGCCCTCCAAAAAGCCGGCCACAGTCGGGGAGCTCATTAGGGTGCAGATGAGGATCTCCGAGCAGACGGATTCCTGGATCCGGAAGGGGTTGCTCCGGATTGCAGCGGGGCAGGTGACTAATTTTGCAGATCACTGTTGTTCTGCCTAGATCTCTATGTGTTTGTTGATCTTCTTGACTTCTTAGTCTTCATTATACACGCTGCTAGTGTAGTAAGAACTGATCTGACTTCTTAAACTGATAAGATCAGATGAAGTAGTTAGACTGATCAAAATTGTCTGTTGGAGATCTTAAGATGCGAATCAATTAGTAGGAAATTCAAATCAGGGCATAAAAATTTCCAAAGATCTCTTATATATGCTAATTATTGCACTTCTTTCTACAATCCTTCTGATCCACTTAGTTTAGACTTTGCTTGTTCACTCCTGTGCTTGTATTTGTGTTTACCTGTTAAGTTCTGGCACGAGAAGTGGTATATTCCTGTATCTACGCAAGTTTTTATTAACCTCCTGTGATGGTCAAAATGTTCTTCCTGCAGAAAATGAGTCTTTTCCTGTTAGTTTAGACTTTGTTAGAGTTTTCCATTCCTACTCACTTCCCATATGTAAATAGGTTTGTACTTCTCACTGTAATTTTCTTTATATGCGTGCTGTCCACCAATGAACATCCAGATGATAGCACTTGAACATTCCTATCTATACAGGGATTACTGTATTATCTGTTTGGTTTTTTGGTCAATGCTTAATTATGGTGTTTCATGGTTGTCTGTTTACTCGTCCATCAAACTTATGATGTCAATGCACTGTGAATAAGTGACGTGCCAGAGAGTTCTAGGATTTTTACTATGAAATTATTTTTTATCATTTTATGGTGTTTCATGGTTGTCTGTTTACTCGTCCATCAAACTTATGATGTCAATGCACTGTGCATAAGTGATGTGCCAGAGGGTTCTAGGATTTTTACTATGAAATTATTTTTTAATAGACACTTTCTCCATATATTTTCACAGGATAAAGGAACTAATGTGGTTGACTTTCTTGGTTTGTGATAGTGGATTTTTGTTGATTTAGTTGGTGACCGATGATAACATTTAAGACTGGCAGTTGCATCTTAATTGATGGTTAATGTGTCCTTTTCTTATAATTTAAGTTTCATAAATTGCTATTGTTCTCAGATAATATGTTTGATTAGTATTTATTGGTCTTCCTCCATGATGACAGCTTGGGAAACGTGTGGAGTCAATGGTTCTGCCTCTAGAGTTGCTGCAGCAGTTCAAAGCTTCAGATTTTTCTGACCAGCAAGAATATGAAGCCTGGCAAAGTAGAAACTTAAAGGTTCTCGAGGCTGGGTTGCTTGTGCATCCTCTTGTTCCATTAAATAAATCAGATAATGCATCACAACGACTTAGACAAATAATACGTGGAGCTTCCGAGAAGCCGATTGAAACTGGAAGAAATTCGGAGTCGATGCAAGTGCTGCGTAGTGCTGTGATGTCCCTTGCCTGTAGATCTCCTGATAGATCTGCTTCAGATTTTTGCCACTGGGCTGATGGTTTTCCACTGAATCTCCACCTGTACCAAATGTTATTGGAGACTTGTTTTGATGCCAGCGAGGATGGATCGATAATTGATGAAATCGATGAGGTTTTAGAGTTGCTAAAGAAGACTTGGGTGATACTGGGCATAAATCAGATGCTTCACAATCTCTGCTTTACTTGGGTTTTATTTCACCGTTTTGTTACAACTGCTCAAGTAGACATCGATCTGCTGCATGCAGCTGATAATCACATGGATGAAGTTGCAAAGGATGCCAAAGCAACAAAAGACTCAGTGTATTCAAAGATATTGAGTTCAACTTTGAGCTCAATATTGGGGTGGGCAGAGAAAAGACTTCTTGCTTACCATGACACATTTAATGCTAGTAATATTGAATATATGCAAAGTATTGTATCATTAGGTGTATCGGCTGCCAAGATACTAGTGGAAGATATTTCTAATGAATATCGTCGTAAGAGGAGAGAAGAAACTGATGTAGCTCGTAGCAGGGTTGATACGTATATTCGGTCATCACTTCGTACAGCTTTTGCTCAGGTAAGTTCTACAGAATTGTCAGATTCAGTTCCTGCAGCCTGCTTGTTCCTGTTAACCTCTATCTTTTTCACATGCCTTCATGGACTTTACTAGATTGCCTCTAGATTTTTACACAACATCAATCATTTGTGTTAATGTATGGTTCTTTTTTGCTCCAAATCACCCATAAGACAATATGACTGCACATTTGACGAGTAGTTCCCTGGCTGTATTAGTTCAAAGTTCATCCATTACTTGGGTCTCATGTAACTGTACGCTTGTACATGTACCTGTTTTACCTTACTGGAATGATGGATAAAAGGTTGGTTAGTCTGCTAAAAGGCTATATGATTAGATGAGATCATCTAGTTGTAGTTGCCTGCCTACTTCGATAATTCTGATCCATTGATCGATCTGATACAGAGAATGGAACAAGCAGACTCCAGCAGGCGATCATCGAAGAACCAGAGTACTCCTACTCCTGTTCTTTCCATCCTGGCAAAGGACATTGGTGAACTAGCAAGCAAAGAAAAAGAGTTGTTCAGTCCAATGTTAAAGAGATGGCATCCACTTGCTGCAGGTGTTGCTGTAGCTACACTTCATTCTTGTTATGGAAACGAACTAAAACAGTTCATAGCGGGTGTTATGGAACTAACACCAGATACAGTTCAAGTCCTTAAAGCTGCAGACAAGTTAGAGAAAGATCTTGTGCATATTGCTGTCGAAGATTCGGTCGATAGTGATGATGGGGGTAAGTCATTAATCAGAGAGATGCCGCCTTATGAGGCTGAATCTGCAATCGCCAATCTTGTCAAAGTGTGGATCAAGACAAGAGTAGACAGGCTGAAGGATTGGGTTGACCGCAACTTGCAGCAGGAGGTTTGTCTTGTTGTATAGGCCATCTTCCGTGCAACGGATGCATAATTTTCCTTCATTGTACATACTAAACATACTATGGAATGATTTTATCTATTGTTTTTCTTTTTAAAACTATGAATGCAACCTTGGTTAACATAATGGTTTTATCATCTTCGTCAAAGTTTTCTCCCATGACATGATCTTCTGGAGTGTAGCTCAAAACCAAGATGGCCTATATGAAGTTTGAGTATGGTTTTTGGCTAACTGTCAACCCCATGTGAACCCTCTAAAACTAAGTGAACTCTTGCCCAAGCTAAATTTAGTTAAACGGACTACTCTTGTTAGTTGCTGTTTAATTTCACACAAACAAGGGGCTAAGTTCCCAGAGCTTGCCAGGAGTGCAGAAGAGAAAACATTACAAGAAGTAGAAAGAAACAAAAAAAGGGCAGGGAGGGTTGACACGCTTCAAGCAAGATAATGAGAACCATTAGAAAGGCACAAATAAGCCAATGAACCACTAGCAACTGATGTTATTTGCTTGTCATAATAGTAAATGTGTTTTTACCTCTCACTATGGCATCTTGAAATTTTTTTTTTAAAGTACTATCATTCTTATAAGCATGTTGCACTTCTTTTTACTAGGGCTTCCATATTCGAGACTTCACTTTGCAGTCTACATGTAGGCCATATATTAAGAACCCCTGGTTGTGCTTTTGCCTTTTTCTAAATGTGCATAAGTAGATTTGTGCCTTTTAAATATGTAGTAAATGACGATTCATTGATTTAGAGACTTATATGACACAAAAACTCTTTATGTGCCAACATGTAATATTTTTATGTTTTTTCACTTTTTAAACATTTTAATATAACCTGATTTCTGATATTGTTATGTGGAACATCTCTGTAGAATTGGAATCCAGGGGCAAACAGAGAGAACTGTGCACCTTCTGCAACTGAAGTTCTACGGATTATTAATGAGACTTTAGATGCATTCTTTCAACTGCCTATACCAATGCATGCAGCCATGCTTCCTGACTTGTTGATAGAACTTGATAGAAGTCTGCAACATTATGCATTAAAGGTGAAGTCTGGATGCGGTAAGTATCAAGTAACACTGGAAATAGGTTGCTTCAATTGGTGGAATGTTAAATTATTTACCGTTGTCTTTCTGTTCAGCAACCCGAAGTAGTTTTCTGCCTTCGTTGCCAACATTAACCAGATGTGAGGTTGGTTCAAAACTTTGGAAGAAAAAAGAGAAGCCACAGAATTTGCCAAAACGCAGATCACAGGTTGGATCAAGAGATAGTAATTCATTTGGTCTGCCACAGCTCTGTGTACACATGAATTCACTTCATTATATACGGACAGAGTTAGAGAACCTGGAGAAGAAAATAAAAACTTGTCTACGGAATGTTGAATCAGCACAAGCAGATATATCAAATGGGTTGGAGATCAGCTTCGAGCTTACTCTGGCTTCTTGTCAAGAAGGAATTCAGCAGCTATGCGAGACAACAGCTTACAAGGTGATCTTCCGTGACTTGAGTCATGTTCTGTGGGATGCCTTATACATTGGTGAGACTACTTCATCGAGAATTGATCAGTTTATAAAGGAACTTGACCCGATTCTGGAGATGATATCAAATACGGTGCACAACAGAGTGAGAAATCGTGTCATAACTGCATTAATGAAGGCTTCTTTTGATGGGTTTTTGCTAGTTCTTCTTGCCGGCGGCCCACTTCGTGCATTCTCCCGCCAAGATTCACAGATAATAGATGAGGATTTTAGGTCACTCAAGGACATATACCTGGCCGAAGGTGATGGATTACCCCAGGAACTAGTTGAGAAGGCCTCAGCACAAGTGAAAAATGTGCTGCCTCTCTTCCATGCTGACACCGAAAGCCTCATCGAGCGGTTTAGACGATTGATTACAGAAACATATGGCGCTTCGGCCAAATCCAGGTACCCGTTACCTCCAACCTCTGGCAACTGGAATCCTACGGAGGCCAATACAGTTCTGCGGGTGTTGTGCCACAGAAACGATGAGAGTGCCACAAGGTTTCTAAAGAAAACTTACAACCTCCCGAAAAAGCTGTAGCCTCAGAGTACTACTGCTGCCGACAGATGAATCGCTGGTTTTCTGGAAGCTCTCTGTTTTCTATCTTTCTGAAATTTTTTTGCCATGAGTTGCAAGTATATTCCAACTGCTGATGAATCTGATTACAACATAGTTCATATGCCAGCACTGTTTAACTCAGGGGATCTAATCCTTTACAGGCATGTGGATGTGTGATCCAATAGCTGAATGATCGACCAGGTGCAAGGTGGGAGCAAATCCATCCTTCTTTTAATGAGTGAGCATGTCTGAAGCTTAGGATGTGTATACTACATTTAGCAGTATTCTTTTCATTTACTAGGAGCTATGCTGCGCTCAGTGATCGTCTCTAATCCGGTTTTCTCTGGTGGGTAATGTATGCTTGCATAAGTTAAAAGAAAAGCTGTTGTGGATAAGTTCTTTCTAAATGTATTATGACCTGCTCTTGTATGTACAACATTGTGCTACATGTTTGCTTTTGTGCTCTTCTCAGAGCCACAGTGAAATACAATGTTTCAACATGATTTGTTTCATCAATTGGGTTGGTAATGTTACATGCATTATGCCGCTAATCTGATCAATCATCTGTTTTTACCCAATGGATCCATCACTGGTGAGAGAGTTTGATTTATTCTACTACTCTCTTTGGAATGATAATTCTACATCTTCTTTTGTCCCTCTTACTTGAGTTGGCTTAGGATGGATGGCTGAAGCTTTGGTACGATCGAGGTTAATTTTCTTATCAACCCTTTAGTGACAGAAGAGATGCTCTCTGAACTTATCGGGAGTGTCGTAGAGACCCAATGTCTAAAGTCTTCTATCATACTAAACTGTTCTTCTTCTTCTTGCTTTCGGACCACATCAAGACTCATATTATTTTCATTCGTAAGTGCAATAATCCATGTCAGGTTAGGGATTTTGGGCCAATCTCTTTGTATAATGTGAATTATAGGATCATTGCCAAATTTTTTGCTAATCGAATGAAATCTTTTCTTGACTCCCTAATTAATTTCTAAGGTACAATCTGTTTTCTTACCTAAATTTATGTCTTCTTACCTAAATTGAACATAAATAATAATATTTTGATTATCCTAAGAGATTGTAATGTACGATTTTAAGAACAAAAATTCTTATGTATTAATTTGCCTTGATTTAGAAAAAGCTTACGATCGTCTCCCGACATTCAATATATTAATCTCTTATATATATGCTCTAATGACATTTTTCTATGCTTTATTTAAAGCACCAAACCTCTTGCCAAAGTGTTCAAAAAAAATTTCAACTTCATGAATCACTTTAATGTCCTAAAATTTGGTATATGCCTCCCTCAAACTACTCATCTCGATATAAAGAAAGAAGTATGCAATCGGTTTAACATCTAAGAAGGCAACTTTTCTATCGAGCATCCTAAAACTATAGTAACCCTTTGGCAAGAGGGTGTCTTCTCATGTTCTTAAATAAATTGTTACCAAGATCACCAATAAAATTGGGACTTAATGATCCTTTCTCTCAAACTCACACGATCATTCTTATTAAGTCTGTTAGGATCAAGAGCACTAAGAGAGGGGGGGGGGGGGTGAATTAGTATAGCGGAAAATTTTCGACGATTAAAACTACGTTCGTACGTTGAAATCCGATTTCGGCGTAAAAGTCATCGCGTAGATAATAACTTTGAGAGCTTACGGAAACATATTTGAAGTAAAGTAAAGAAGGCAGTTTGCAGTTAAGATAAAAATTAGAATGTAAGCACAAACTGAAATATGATGTTCGTACGATAAAATCAATTTCCGTCTTAACGCCGATTCGGAAAATACTTAACTATGAAACACGTTTGTAAATGAGCAGAGGGCAATACGCTACTGAGGAAGTAAAGCACATATGGAGGTTTGCAGTAAGGTAAGCAGAAAGAATAAATGCAAACCAGAGAAGACGAGAGTTTATAGTGGTTCGATCAATCGTGACCTACATCCACTCCTCCGATTCCTCTTCCGTCAAGGCCACTAGCATCCACTAATGATCTTCCTTTACTAGGCAAATATCAACCTCCTTCTTACACCCCTCTTCTCTTTTTACCGGGGTTAGGAGACAACCCTTACAAGCACTCACTCTCCTCTCTTAAACAGAATTCTAACACTTAAGCTAGAGGAGGGAAATTCTAGAGATTGCAACAGCGTTTTCTCTCTTTTAATCTCTCTGTGCTTATGTGTTTTACCCAGGGATGAGAGTGGTATTTATAGGCTCCAAACTGGTTTGACTTTGGAGCTAAAAAATGTCATATCCCGGATTTCCGGGGTCCTGGTGGTACCACCTCCTGACTAGGGTGGTACAACCGCCTGGCAGCTCAGAGACTGAGCCTCTGGGCGGTGCCACCGCCTGATAAGGGCGGTCGCATTACCCAGTCTCGCTCGGAGACTGAGCCCTGACAGTGCCACCTCCTGACTAGGGCGGTTGCACCGCCTGACAGAGCTCGGAGACCAAGCTCAGGCGGTTCCACCACCTGTCAGGGGCGATTGCACCGCCCAGCCTAGCTCGGAGACTAAGCCCTGGGCGGTGCCATCGCCGACCCAAGCGGTGCCACCGTTGGCCAAGAAATCTGGGTCCGAATGGGCTGATCCATTCGGCCCAATTTGGGTCTGTCAAGGGCCCAATTGCCCCAAGATTAAGTTAATGGGATCACCTCCCATTTCTAATTTAATCATCATGCTAACTATGATTTTTCTTAAGACATTTACTGCAACTTGCTCCGGTGCGTCAATTGCTTCTTCCGGCGAGCTTCTGGCGAACTTCCGTCAATCATCCGATGAACCCTCAGTGATGCTCCTGCGGACTTCCGGCAAACTCTTAGACTTGCGACGATCCACTTGGCGAGTTCCAACGAGCTTCTTTTGGCAAGCTCCTGGACTTCTCGGATTTGTTCCCGCAGAACCTCCAACGATCGTCCGGACTTCCGTCGAACTCTCGAACTCCCAACGTGATCATAGTCTTGACTCCGGCATAACTCCTGCTGCATGTCTTACTTCCATCGTAGTTAATCCTGCACATGTAAAACAAAACTTCGATTAAGATAATTAATCCTAAGTAATTAACCAAGGGCATGTCATTGGTCCCTCGACGCTTCGTCCGATTATTCACCGCATCGTCCTCTCCTGCGGCCTATTGCCCAATCGGCCAGTTGACTCCGCAACTCCGCAACTCCGATATCCTTCGCACAATACCCGCTCTTTTTGGCCCGATGCCCGAGTCCACAGTCCGAAGCCTTCTGTCGATACATCGACCGATCCACCGGCCCGACGTCCAATCTTCTGACATGTTCCTCCGGTACAACATGATTTTTCCTGCTTTAATTGTCTCATCCAGATCGAAGCATCCTGCATCACTCAAAACGCAGATTAAAATATAAACATATATCAAGTGGTTTCATCATCAACAAAGTCAATTTTGAATATTATATCCTAACACTCTTTTAGGTATAACTTGAATGCCTCAATCTGTGTATTATCGGGCTATGGCTTTATTTCAAGAGCTTTTACATAAAACCAATGATAGGATAGGGTAAATTAAATCCAAAGTTACTTGGAACCCTCTTCGGAGAGCCTCTTGCAAGAGAGGGTCATTCTGAGAAACAGTGACGCTGCTTCCTTATTTTATGGTTGCAGGAACTTGAACGGAGGCTACTGCAATAAAGGAATGATTATTCTCAACGAAACAACTGAGATTTATAAGATACACATTGAAAGAGACTCGAGGATGACGACGATGGATCTCGTGACACTTGAAACTGCTCTCTCTCCCTTGAAGAATCCGTAGTTTGATTCAAGATATAGTTGCCAATCTTTCTTGAAATTTAAAATCTTATATGTACTAAGGGACGAGAAATTAATTACTTGTAATGTGTTTTCTTTTGATTGGTTGTGATGGGAATGGGAACCATTGATTGGTTGTGCTCAGCTTCTTAATATAATTTTCACTTCTTTGGGAAAAACAAATAAACAAAAACAAAAATGTTACATGCTGATATCATTGCTGATCTGACATGTTACTCCTTCCTAGCCATAATCGAATAAATACAAAGTAAAGGCATTGCTTAGAAACACGCTTACTCTCACTTGCACTTTGTCCGATTTATCTTCCAATGAATCTATTTTGGGTTGGCTTTGTCCACAATAAAGTCTGCTCTATGGAGCAGAATCAAGAAATCACTTTACCTAAACATAATAAAAGCACAGTTCAATGATCAAAAGAAATAACAGCAGAGCGCTACAAGGCTTAGAATTTTTTAGTTGGTGGTGGATGAGCAAGGCACAAAATTTGCAGGTTGGAACCTCTTGATTTACCTCTATCCGCTATGAATCTGATCCAAATCAGATATCAGGAATTTGGACATCTTCCAACCATCTCAACTCTGCATGTGCAATCACATGGATACTCATCATGCCATCAGAAAAACATGAGAAAAGCTCGAGACTTTCCAAAGTATCAGCACCACCAGAATGGGAAGTAGCTGTGATGCTATCTTGCTAAGAAGACGATATCGGCACCATAGTGATGACGCCAATTGTAACAATATGCTCCAATTTTTAACTCGGGAACAGGGACTGATTCTGAGCACAGCAAATTGGAAGGATAATAACTGATCCATATGTGCCAATCCCAAATACTGCGGCAGGCATCTATCAAGAAACAATATCATGGGTTTAATTCAGTCCATAAACATGAAGTGAATTGAAAAACCAAGATGAAACCATATGGATGAGAAAATCAAGCAACGGAAATGATCAATGGCAATAAAAGCCTGCTATTTAGCAAAGACTACTCAAACCATTTACTGTTGAATGGTTGCCATGGCAGAAAAGAGATGCCATTCTCTTGGTGTTTTGTTAAAGGCAGGAGCAACCATAGGGCCGTGTCCAGTGTCAACCATAAAAATTTCCTTTATATGACAGTCATTTAAAATTGACACTTTCAGCATAATATAAGACTACATGATTTGCTTGATAGATGTGAACTGATGGTTATGATGCCGGATAATGAAAGGAATGCAACTTTTATACATGAAAATCTCCAATATTTCAGATCTAAAAGAGAATGGCGTAAAGTCCTGGAAAACAATAACATGTCGCAGATTCTTGCTTGCTTTTGCAAAGATTACCACAACCAAAAAGGTGGTCTGATCTTTCCGACAATGGTTGCCCCGAAAAAACTAATTATGGTAAAGTGGGAGAACCATTAAAATTGTGAACAAAACAAGCAATTCAAGCACACATAGCCATTGATTTTAGGCATACCTAACGATAATTCTTCTAGCATATCAGACAAGGCTTCCCTGAGCTCGTTCCTTCCCAGCCATCATCATTTGTTGAAATTGCAAAAGCTTCGTTTTCCTTATATCAATAATATTTTTCGGCATCTGCTCAACATGACCATATTCCTCCACCAGGCGAAAGAACTCCTGCTTGGTGAGACTTTTCTTCTGAACTAATTGGTCAACTATCACATCCATTAACTCTTTATTGCGTCGCAATATCTACAGAATATCAATTCGATTATGCAATTTAATCCACATAACTAAGATTTACTAAAAGTAAGGTTACAGGAACATAGTAAATACCTCTTTTGCTCGATCATAGCAATTGTTCAGTAACCGCTGTGCCTCCAGATCAATATCCTGGTTAAATATTCATTGTCAGACATACAACACTTTTGGCAGTGCATTCAAAAATTACAAAATTATAGAAGGTACATTGATCCGATCTGCAACCCAGAAGTTGGACAGTCCATGATATTTTTCTGAGAGGCCACCAAGAACAAAGGAACGTGCAGCTGACCTTGCATTGTCTGCTGTTTCTGCCCAAATTGTACTCAGCTGTAATTGTATGTACAACATTTTCATCTTAGTCACATTGGTTCCAAGGGACACTGAGGAACTAAATTTTTAACACAGCTAACCAATCTATATTAACGACATTAAAGATGTACACCGGTTGGTAATGCCTGAGTACTAGATAAACTGAAGAACCATATTCAGAAAGAAACAAGGAAAATATATATCATTAGTCATTACCAATTGAAAGCCCATTATGATGTGTGTATTATCAAGTTGGTGACATCCAGTATAGAAAGAAAACTGAAAAATAATAATTTCATTTTCACCCAAAACATATAACATGTGAATTGAACCAGCCTGCAATCCATTTGATAAAGAGGTCAACTCAAATCATACTATCAGACAATTAACTCATTTTCAACAACATTTGACCTTAAACTCAACATATAGTCATATACTGTCTAATCAACTCAGCAGTAGTAAGCAGCACATTGTTTTTGGTAATGATAGTTTTAACACGCATAACTTAGTTTATCACTCAGGTCAATTTGCGATAAGAAGCGAAATAATTAATGTTAGTAGTAAGAGAGGAGGCAGAGAAAACAATAAATAAAGATTTTAATACTCTAAACATATGTCTCTTTACGGACCTGAATGATGGCAAAAGATCCGTGTAACCGATTCCAAATAATTGAGACTTAAGGCTTAGTTGTTGTTGTTGTCATCATCAATTTGGATCAATCGTGTCAATGCGTAATGCTTGAAATCAGACCATTAATTAATCAGGTTAATCCTGTCAACCTAAATATAACCCAAGGCCTCTCTTACCATGTCGTGTTTGTGGTGGGTCCAGAATTGCCACCCCATGGCTGGATAGTAGTACTGGGCTACTAAAGTAAGCTCTGAGCACCAGGCCATTTTCATGCAACTTGTTTGAACAATATATCTGCGACCTGTTAGAATGGTCATTGCATGTAAGATTTTTCAACGGCTTCAATGAGCCCTAGCATCCCTTGCAAGAATGAGTTCTCTTTCCCGTTGAAGCATTAACATAATTAATGCTGATTCAAGGCCAAGCATAATAGAGAACAAAACAATAGATACATTATGTGCAACCAACATAATTAGAAGAACCAAGGATTTACTATGCTAGTGCATAGTGCATGCTACACAATTGTCTCAGATATGGCATCGACATGCAGTGGATCATAAACAGGGAAATGGCATAGTGCAGCACCAGTGGCATGGTACACAGCATGAACCATAAAGAACTATGACAAACAGGGGCTGACTATAAAGCATGACCTTGTGAACCAGGGCTACTCCAACTCAAAAGACCTGTGAGTAAGAAGTGCTGCGTAACAGATACAGGCTAACTTACTCTAAGTTAGATATCACTACGTATCTACAATTGAAACAAACCCCGCAAAAATAAAATTTATGCTTTATTACCTTTTAACTAGCAGAATCAAAGTTAACACAACTATGACAATCAATCAAGTCAAGTACAAATCAATCGTGAATTCGTAGAATCAAGTATAGCAGGTTTTTACTTCCTATAATATATCATGTAAAAGGACAACAATACAAGCAACAACGGATTAGTCCCTTTCAACAAATGTGTCCTTCCAAACAAGAAAATTAAATATGGTACACCTTCAATTACCTGATTCTCACCAAACCAGATTTCATCAGCAGCCCGAGGGGCTATCTGAACAGTGATATGATCAATCAGGGACTGGCGGCTGTAAAAATAAAAAAACACATAAGCCAATCATTTTAAAAAAATTGCTCAACTTAAAATAAGATACAGCTAAATTCAGGTTCTATTGCCAAAATTTTTACACCCCATATGCTATTTAAAGTGCAATATTGGAACTTGATGCACCAAGAAACAAAAATTTTGGTTCCAAAAGAAAGAAGTACCTAAGCATTCCTTTTGTAAATTTAATATGATCCATCTTGACTCGCACATAACCCAATTCTCTGCCAGCTCGAGGTGCAATGGTTATCTGGATGGAGAAACAAGGCTTCAACTACTAAAAATCATATAAATGCAGCTTCAATTGATGACTCTAACTAGCTTCAGGAAGATTATTATGCATATAAACATGTAAGAATACAAACATGTCCCCATGACAGGTGCGAGTGCCAAATCGGCAGTATAGTTCATAATAAGATCATAGCTGCAATTAGTAGTGGCATAATGATCACTAAGTGTCTATTCTAGACAGATGGATGCATGATTAAATAAATATAATGAATTGATCCTGTGAGTAATCATGAAAAAGTGCTGCACAGAAATGCGTCAATTTATAAAGCAGAGAGTACAGACAGTACAAACTCAATGTTCTTTAGATCAGGGAAGTTGACAGCTACAATAGCCATAGCTGCTTCATTTAGAGCCAATCGTTTCCACATCTCTGGCCTCCTATCCTTTTTATCAAGCATTCCTCTTTCTTCAATTTGTGCAGCTTGTAATAAGTCATCAGTTGTTATCTGGACCAGTGCAAATAATTTAATAAAATAGGTTAAGGACACCCTGATAAAATATAGCAACCATAACAGAAAAGCATCAAGAAGTGCAATCACAATCAGATATTAGCATTGAGTGACATCCTTGATGTGCCAAGTCCATCATTCTTTTATACTCCACAATAATATACAATTTGATTTTTTTAATTGATCTAGACAAGAAATATGGTGCAAGAGCATTTTTATACCCTTCCAAGCCCCAGCTGTCAGAGTGATCAACCACAAAGGTGGGAAAAATGTGCAGATTACACAAGATGGAAATCAATCCTAAACATCCCCATGATAGGGGGGGGGGGGAGAGAGATAGAGAGAGAGAGAGAGAGAGAGAGAGAGAGAGAGAGAGAGAGAGAGAGAGCAAACAGCTAGTGATACTAATAATATATGCTAAAACAAATACAATAAATGTACATCAATTTTGCAACGTTGGAGACAAGTCGCTCGTAATATATGCAATTCTCACAAGATACAAAATGACAATAATTTAAGAACAACTTAAACTAGATCATCTAGCTCCGTTAATTAGAGAAACATACAACAGAACAGAAAAGCTGGAGAGTAGAATAGACTCTCTCTCTCTCTCTCTCTCTCCTTATTTCTACACAAGACAAAAAAGAAATGAAATTTACTAATACTAGAGAAAGTAGGATGTTTTTCTCTTTTTTGTTCATTTTTGACCAGTGATGTCCATGCGGTGGCCCAGAAAGTTAATGGTCTGAATGCAGAGTAGCTTATAAGGGATAATATAATTATAGCATTAACTAAACTGTTAGTTCATCCGACAATAATCTTATCCAACCACTGTATTAATGCAGTATTTCACAAACTAAATAGTCATCCTAGACAATGAACATCTCATATCAGGATGCATTTGTGCAACCAAAAAGAGTGATATCAGTTAACTACTTAATATATATTAGAATCATCAAAGAATTAGACCGACTTGCAAGAGGTAGTTTACCTCAGACCTTCCATCACGTATCATATTAATGGCAGCAATTTCAATAATGTTTGCCAGCTCAGCACCAACCATTCCATTAGTCATACTGGCAACTGCCATATAATCCACATCATCAGCCATTGGCTTTTTCCGAGCGTGAACCTGTTAGGAACAAAGCCAAAGTTTTTTCGTTGCAAAAAAAGAACATAAAATCTTTTAATTTATTTTGCTTCGGCAGAAAACCTATAAAAAAAAAATAGTTTGAGTGCTGCATGTTTGCGTGCTTAATATAATAAAAAGAACATATATAGCTGAACTGAACATATGAATTTACACAAATGAAGCATCTAAAAAGCTGAAAAAAAGAGACTTTCACTCAGAGTATAAAGCCAAACAAAATTAGGAGAGCACAAAAACCTAAATATTTGACTCAGCTTTCCCTTGAAATTCTCAAAAGAAGAAACATTAAAATGACCAATTTAAACAGACATTTGCAGGCTCAAGCCAAAATAAGAAAAACTGTATAAAATGACTTTTACAGAAAATACACTACTGATGCAGCAGATTCTATCATGTTTGTAATGCAAAGCTCAAAACTAGGGCTGTTGGCTTTTGCAAATACAAATCTCTTCAACAATGAATTGCCATAGGAATCATAAAAGCTAAAAGGCCAACCCTATGAGCATGTACAGATAATACAGAATAGGTAAGCAGGCAGAAGCTCCTACAAGGAAAACTGGTCATTGGAAAACCCATAGAAACTTTTGACTAAACATCTCATGTCAAATGAATTATCACAGTTAGTAAATTAGACTTTAATACCTTCAGAATCTCAATTCGACCAATTAGACTAGGCTTTGGTATGAATATTTTTCTATCAAACCGCCCTGGTCTCACAAGAGCTGGATCAAGGATATCTGGTCTATTGGTTGCAGCTATGGTAATTACATTGCCTCTTCCTTCAAAGCCAT
Organism: Musa acuminata AAA Group; assembly: GCF_036884655.1. NCBI lineage: Eukaryota > Viridiplantae > Streptophyta > Magnoliopsida > Zingiberales > Musaceae > Musa > Musa acuminata. The sequence goes on along the minus strand of NC_088329.1, from coordinate 33,294,958 downwards.
CCAAGCATACAAGGAGCTTCAGTGATTACAAGAAGATAAGGATGTCAAATATATTAAACTTGTAAGATAATCAACTATAATAAGAATAGCAGCTGTTCACCATTTCCTTTCTTTTACCTGATTGAGTGTGGCATCTCGTTCTTGTCCACCAGAACCCTTGATAAGACCACGTTCTCTTCCAACAGCATCTAGTTCATCAATAAACACAACAGCAGGAGCCTAGAAAACATTCAGAAAATATTTTTTAAGGTCAAACTGAGGCCAGCAATAACATTAGACTTCAAATAGCAAATAAATGTAAAGTGATCAGCATCTCGGCATATAAACAGCACTTTTACACTAAACATGTAGTATAAGCGTAAACAAACAAACAAACAAAATAGTATACAGAGATAAGAAATAACACTAAAAAGATTAACTAAAAACATGGGGAAACTATAATTTACTGCTATGTTGAGCATATGAAATTGTTAGAAAGAAGATTCAATGCAACTCGCCAGGGCTTACATTTTCCTTGGCTTCTTGGTACAGTGCACGAACACGAGAAGCACCAACACCAACATATATTTCCACAAATTGTGAAGCTGAAATTGAAAAGAAGTTCACACCAGCCTCACCAGCAACAGCTTTCGCTAATAATGTCTTACCCACACCAGGAGGCCCACACAGAAGTATGCCACCTATATCATAGCAGTATTAGCAGATATATGAGACCATAATGTTGAATGAAGGCTTTTATACATAATAAACTGTATGTGTTACAATTCTGGAGAAGGAAGAATTATTAAGACCTGTAGTGTCTGATAATCATTTAGTAATTAATAAAATCAAACTTTGAAGCTTCAGTATCTGATAATTTGTTAAGTTCTGATATAGAAAATAGAATAAATAGTTTCAGAGTGTTGTAATTTGTAAATATTCACTAAGGCCATTTCCTTTATTCTTACTGGTTCCTACTGTTTCTGCCCTACGTCTGGTTTAGGTGAAAAGGTGAATCATAAAGGGCGAAAAGGAATAATCAATATCAAGTCCACATCAAAGAATCACATGTGATTAATGGGCATGCCCTATCCAAAAAAAAAAGATGAAACAATAATCTGAAGTAGTTACCCAACAAGAACCAGATGGACTCAATTTTTTGATCCGGCCTAAAACACATCACCAACTAGCTTGACAAGTTCAAGAGAAATTACCTGTTGTAGATGCCTCAAATTAGAAAATAGATACTTGCATACAGAGATTCAGCGAGAAAATAGTCAGGTTCTACCTGATAAGCTCAATCTCTTCAGGATACTAAACTTTTATACTTCACAACATATGCAGAAATTGGCAAAACCATGGGAGATAAATATGTTTGCAAATACTCCAAATTTTGTATTAATGGTCAAGTCTTGCCCTAAATATCCAGGTTGCTTAGGAAATTTTTGAGTTCACCAGCTTTTCCAGTTATGCAAACTGGCAAAATATTGATGAACGAGTCATCTCAGATTTGTTTTAAGCAACTTCCAAGTTGCTGAGAAATCTTTAGACGCTTTAAGCAACTACAAGCAGAACACCTATTCACGGTTTCAAGTGCTAATGTAATATAATCCATCCAAAGCATTTATCCAGCACTTGTCATACTTCCATGTGGCTTCAAAACAGATAACTACATTTATCCAGCACTTTTCATGCATTCATGTGACTACAAAACAGATGACAATTTAAAGGAATAATATTAAAGAAACAGATGACTACACAGTAGAAGAACTAACAAATGATACAATAATAGAGAAGTAAAAGAAATATGTGCTTAACAGGATTATGATAGCATATGCACCGATTATCATGCTATGACATAGTGCTCTCTCTCAGTATAACCATATAACCATGAAAAATAATAACAGACACAACGTACAGCAATAATAACAATAACAACAACGACATATCATCTTTGCAACTATTTGGGGTAACATACCCAACCTCAACACATAAATCAAGTAATGTGATACAGCATGGAGAATCATGTAAACTTTGGGTCAGTGGAATATTTCATAAAGACCATAAGCAAAATGAAAAAAACCAACAATGGAAAGCAAATTTATGTGCTCATGCTTCAAACTTAGGAATAGGCAGATTATGAGTTATAGCATCCGTATCAGATCATGCATGTTCTTGATGCATCTTTTAACCAAGTAACAAGCAATTATCCTGTAGTTAACTATTATTTTAAGAATTCAACATAAAGAATGCCAATCAAAGCCAAGTAACTATGAGTCTGTGGCATAAGCCACTATACATGGATTAACTAGCTCAACATAACCTGTGAAGAAAACTATTTTAAGCCGCACTCTTCAGAACTTTGTTCCAGAATGAGAGACTGAATAAGACATTGACTATACATGCCTAGTGTAACTCCAATGAGATTGTCAGACTATAATCTGCATTAAGAAGAAACACTATAACAATCTAAACAAGGACCCTTACCTGGTATTTTGATGCCTCTTCTCCTGTACATTTCCCCCAATGTGAAGAACTTCACAATCTCCTCAAGCTCTAGCCTTATTTTCCCAAGACCAGCAACATCGCTAAACTTGACATCGACTCCCCTCTCCAAGTATTGTGGTACTTTACTATTCGCTCGCCTCACCCGAGCACCTGACTGCATAAACTTCATTGCCATCTTCATATAAGGATTCTGCTCATCTCCTCTCTCCTCGCTCTCATCTTCCCCTGGTCCCTCAAGTCCTGCCATTTCCCTCTCCAACTGCCTCATTTTCTTCCGTTCCTCTGCCTCTGCCTTCTCAATCTTCAGCCTATCTTCATAATCCTTCTGCTGCTTCCTATAATTAAGCACAACAGTTCTGTAGAAGACGTAGAATATCACGAACCCAATAGCAGTGGCAACATTCTTGTCCCTCGCCATATCATCCCACATATAGGCCATCCGCTGATAATTCTTTCTAGCCTGCCGTAGCGACTCCTCGTATTTGGCCTTCTTAATCTGTTTCCTCCTCTTCCTTTCCTCCGCCTTCTTCTGTGCCTTCATAATTTTCTCCATCGCCTCCCTCTCTGCCCTCACTCTTGCTAACTCTTCTCTCCGCCTCTCTGCCAGCTCCTTCCGTGCATTCTCAAGCTCCAACACACGCTTTGACTTGGGTTTGGGCTTCTCCATTGACAGAAAGTGGCCTGGAATGTTTACCAACCACCCCAAATAGGGGGTGGGGACTTCCGGCTTCCGGACCGGGGGGGTATATGCATTGATGCAAAAAGAATCCAACTCGAGCCGATCCCAGGACTCCCAAAACCTCTCATCCCTCTCGGCCGCCGGCAGCACCGCCCGAAGGACCCTGGAATCATCGAGGACGACGAGCACCAGGTTCGGCCGCAGCTTCAAGGTGACGGAAGGTGGCTTCACGATATGCCGGAGCTTCCCTTCGTCCCTAAGGGTCAAGATTTCGGTATATGGAATACGGTCGCCGACAGTGGGGAGGCCGCGGGACCAGGATTTGAGCTCCTCAGGGGAAAGGGTCTCCGCCGGGCGCTTTGGCCTCGGCTTCTTCTCGGTGACCCCAGCGTGAGCACGTGGCAGCGGAAGCGAGGAGGAGATGACGGTCATGGTGACGGAGAGCTGGAGCAACATGGTGCAATTCTTCTTGGCTTCCTCCTCATTCTGGTCATCTAGCGGTGGATTGACGGAATTGCGTGGAACGAAACATTTTCGCGGAATCGAGCGGAAAGGGGCTTTTGGTGGGGATGGGGCGAGGGGGAGGGAGGAGAATAGGAGAGAGCTCGATGCAGCGAGCTCCATGGTCCAGGAGGGGCACGGAGAAGAGGGTTTGGATCACATCGACGAAGCAATAGCGTCTCAACCGAGGAAGGATGGGAACGGCTGCGGATAGATCACAGCCATTTGTGCTCGCTGTGATTCGTGTAGGAAACTTTAAACGTTGGGCCCGGCCCATCAAAGGCCCCGTCAAAGAACGCGCTTCGTTTCAAAACGGTATTCTTTATGTATCTGTTACATTATATTAAAACGGCACATAATTCATGATTGTTTGATATGACCGTTATATAATATCCGATATATCCGATATTACTAACGGTCCTCGTAACGCTAAGAGGGAGAAGTAAGGTGGGAATAAGGGGAGAGAGATTAGCGCTACGAGGATTGTCGATGGCTCGCGCTCTCCTATCTCAGTTGCTCATCCTCTCCGACCGCCCCCCTCGCTTCTCCACATCGATCATGTCCGTGCTTCGCCATTACTGCGTCTGCTTGGGTTTCTTCTCTGTCTTTTCGGATTTCGATCTTCCGAGTCGGTGAACTTATTTCTTGGTAAATCGAAACAGCGGCCGTGGTCGAGATCTCACAAGAACCCGAGGAGCTGTCCCGTCTCGTTTCCCTCTCTTGCCCGGCTTGGACTTTAGATGCAACTGCACCGCTTCCTGTCCTGTGGCCGAGGCCCCGGGGGTTTCTCCCAGCCCTATTAGGTAAACCTTTGTGATATTATCTTTGTTGTTGGACTGCTCAGATGCTGTTCCAGGCGTCCCATGTGATTTTTACGGTTTAACATTAACATTGCTTCCTGGTGCCTTTCGATGGAAAAAGGTCTAAACTTTGATCCAAGAAGAGCTTTTTCTGGTCTAATCAAGTCAATTGTTTATAGTCGTATGGACTGTTAGTGGTTAGTGACTGATGAACTTAATCGATAAATATTTCTTTCCAAAGGAATCAATTTGGAGCTTCCTTGGGCTCATTGAAGCTTTCCTAATTCAGTTTTGATTCTCGCCATCTTTATAGCGTTTCATCTTTTAATGTCTTGACTATGGTCATTCTGGTAATGTACTTACAATTTGTCTCCGTATATGTCTGTTTATTTATCTAGTCAGTCAGTAGGATCTTATTATATAATACGTTCTACTATTAACTATATTGATGCAAACATAATTTTCTGGTCATATCCAATTCCAATAATCAAATATTTGAACTATTCAGTGTTAAGAACTCTAACTTCTATCTAAATCAGTAAATCTCAGCATTTCACCTGGGTTAATTTGATTGCCTTTTTCTTGATGCTTCAGACATTGTATGCACCAGTATATTGCTCTTTGACCTTCTCTAGTGAATAGTCTTCTGACCTTTAGTATCATAAGGAGAGAATTCCGTCGATGTTTCTACTTAGAGATGTTCAATATTCTTTCTTACAAGCATTTCTTTTCTGCAAACTATTGTTGAAGTTTGAGATGCAAGAATGTAGGACCCAATAGATTTGGTGCTTTTGCAAGGTAACATTGGTTCTGCTTGACATGTTTAGTCAGTGAGATCACAGTGGATACTAATGTTTGTTAACAGCATCATCATAGGAATTATATAACTTTAAGCAATTGTTCTCCTGATCTATCATGATGAACTGAGAAATCTTTTCGATGATTTGTCTAACCTATGCTAGGATCATATTGAGAATCTTAGAGAACAAATAGATTTAAGAAGACTATATAGTTCCCAAGTAGTTTAAAAAACTAATGACAAAACCAATCCTGAACTTACAGAAAAATTGAAAAATCTATTTCATTGCTGTATACTTAGCAGCTCGATTATGAATTATAGTTTAAAATTTTAATGACAAAAATCTATCCAGAAATCACAAAAATTTTAGTAGCTTGAGGATGAATTGTTGGCATTATGATGAAAAATGACACAGTAAAACTGATGCTAGTGTTATGCATGAACAAATGCAAAAAATTTAGATACTTTCTCTTGTTTATATTGATGAAAAGCAGCAGCTTTGGCTATCATATATACCATGAGATTGCTACTTTTTCATGTAACCTATTGAAGTACATTTTGCTGCATCTTTTATGTGTGATTAACTTTGTGATTGCTACTTTCTCATGTAACCTATTGAAGTACATTGTGCTGCATCTGTATTGTGCGATTAACTTGGTTTCTGAATGCTTTAACAATCAGGAAAAGGGTTGTTTCTGGGGTCCAACCTACGGGATCAGTACACCTTGGAAATTACCTTGGTGCAATTAAAAATTGGATTCTCCTTCAGGTTATTTCACTTTCTTTCATTATTATCTTAATCTCACTAAATTACTCAATTTAAATCCGAATATGGAATTCGATCATATGGTACAAATATTGTTGAATGATAAAGGATCAATGCTTCCTGCTCTAGTAATTCTGTAACACAAAATAAACTGTATGTATTATGTGTTACAGTGCTTAGTACTTTTAGTTTCTGTTACTTCCGCAGTCTTCCTTGCATGGTTAACAGCATTACACTACTCCTGGTCATGATTTTAGTTTCTGTTCTCATGTACATTATCATTGTCATGGGTCCATGATTTTGCCAAGTGTATGCCAATACACCCTTTTGCAGATTGTTGGCTTGTATTGGTCACATGATAATGGTGTAGGGTATGGCAGCTAAAGTTGGATCTTTTTTTAATTTTCTGCTGCTTCAATAAGCATGTATGTTTTGAAGATCAGAATTTCTGAATGACTTAAAAGAAAGAGCCATTGTTCAATACTTTTACATGTTGGCATAATGATGTTATTTTCCTGATCTTGCTATCTGTTGCAGGATACTTATGATACACTCTTCTTCATTGTAGACTTACATGCAGTAAGTTTCCTTGGATCCTTGACTTTTTAATCATGACATGAACTTAGTACTGCTACTTGGTCTAGTATAAGAGTATCTAATATCTCAATTATAACTCCTTTTTTGTTGTAGAATATTATTCTGAATTTGTTAACGTAAATATCATTTACCTTGCTAAGACTTTCTCTTAAATTTGGCTGATTTCAAAATTGTTGATCTTTTGATGTCTTTTACAGATCACTCTACCATATGATACCCCAGAGTTGTTGAAAGCAACAAGAAGTACAGCTGCTATATATCTAGCTTGTGGTGTCGACCCACTCAAGGTCTATGAATGTCTTTACTATACATAGTTGATATCTTTTGTTATTTTCATTTGCCATCCAGCATTCTAGAGGTACTGTCTGCATTTTCAGGCTTCAATATTTGTGCAATCTCATGTCCGTGCTCATGTGGAGTTGATGTGGCTACTCAGTTCTGCTACACCACTTGGTTGGCTGAACAGGATGATCCAATTTAAAGAAAAATCTCGGAAGGCGGTGTGTGCCGCTGTCACAGGCTTTATCACTTTTTTAAAAAATTTCTTTTCTAATATAACGTTCTACTAATTTGTTTTACTTATTTTAACTTCACTATTTTTACATATCTATTTGGATTTATTGTTTACAATAATTACATGTCAAATATCAGTTACAATTTTATATTTAATGGTGAAAATTTTACTTTCATTAGTGACCCATTATCTGAAATGTATATGAATACATATGACAGTAGATAGAGAAGCTGCTTGACAATCTAGACAGGCATTCCAAATCCTAGTATCATCTTTTGAGTCCTTAGGTGGATATCATGCACCATATATGTGGTGCACAGTAGAATTCATGTGGGGTGGGACTTCATGTGCATTCCAGGGAGAGGGAGGGAGTGTGCAGAACTTTTAGTCTATTTGTTTAATGAATCACCGGAGAAATATATTTGGAACCCTTATTTATTTTTATGTGCTGCTTCTTCAAATCTGATACCTATGTGAAGTGTCATTCTTCTATTCATAGGGAAATGTCTTATCTTCTTTTGGTAGTTCCTTAAGAGATCTTGCTACTTTATGTTCACTTAGCAGAAACACAAACCAGCACAGATGTGTTTAGGTTTGCATGTACCAATGCATGTTTAAGAATATTGTTGTGGAATCATTGAGAGGAAACCATAAGTTAGGTGTGATCATCACATACCCAAGTTGCTTCTGGTCCAGGAAGAAGAGTCTCTCAAGCATTTTCTGTAACTGTAATGAAGGGAAGACCTAAGTTTGAGACTGTTCTACAATTTTAACTCATTTTGAATCCTTTTAAGAACTGATACTGAGTTCCTATTGATACATATTGATCACATATTATGCATTTTTCAAGTACTACTATTCATTATCCAGAAAATGCATAAAACTGTATCTGAAAAGTGAATGGTTTTGGTTTGATATCTGGAGAATAGGACAGTGATTTTAGGAAAATTGCATACCCACATGCAAGTTTGTGCCCAATATGGATGCGGACTTCCTTTTGCAAATATATGAATCTGTATTTATATATTTCAAGCAATCTTCTGGATATCTATATGTTACATTCTCCATTTCACAAAAATTGCATGAGTTTGATACTTTGCTGTGTATGAAAATAAGATAAACGTTGCTTTTTTCTTGAAGCATTTGAACTAAACTTACTACTCTTTGGTAGGGTGATGAGAATGTCGGAGTTTCACTTTTAACTTATCCTGTCCTAATGGCTTCAGATATTTTGTTATATCAGGTAAATTATCGTCCCAGTTGTATATCTTCAGGGGCTGTTTTACTATGAATAATAATATGTAGTTGGAAATGACTTAGCTCTGTTGGATTTTGAGACTATATTATACTATATATTTGGCTTTTAAGCTAATTGGTTCTATTCCTAGAATTTTTCAATTTGGACAACGTGCTATCAATCTATCAATCTGACATTTAATGATCTGTCACACTATTCTTGGTCATGTTCGTGCAGACTGATTTGGTACCAGTTGGTGAGGATCAGAAACAACATTTGGAACTTACTCGTGAACTAGCTGAACGCATAAATTATTTATACGGAGGAAGGAAGTGGAAGAAACTGGGCGGGTAGTAAGATTTATTTGCTTAACACGTTTAATTCAGTGCCAACAATGAACCTTTTTCTTTTTTTTTATTTTCACCGTAATCTGATGGTCAGTAAACTATTTGCAGGAGAGGTGGTGCACTGTTCAAGGTTTCTTTTTTTTTTTCTTAATGGAACTGAATTTTTCACATCGAGCTTTCGAGCATATTGTCTTCGTTGCTTCCTGTATCAATTTTCTTGACATCATCTATCTATTCCTAGGTTCCTGAAGCCCTTATTCCACCTACTGGGGCCCGGGTGATGTCCTTGACTGATGGTCTTTCAAAGGTAAAAATTTTCTGAAAGCATTTCAACAAGGCTTATGAAACAATCTTTATGATATCAAGTTAGACAAATGGTACCCATGTTCTCAGATGGGTTCAAGCTTATTTGCTGATACTCAGTAGACCCTTTAGACCTGTTGGTTTTCCTCCATTATTTCTCTGCTTGTAGTGTGATATAAAATCTATGATTTTCACTTGTTGTGGTTGATAGATGTCGAAGTCTGCTCCTTCAGATCAGTCTCGGATCAATCTTCTTGACACAAAAGATGTAAGGAATTGATGCCAGATAGGATGATTCTCTTACTGATGAGCTGTATCTTGCCTTGCATTCTCATTGCTAGTTTAAATTGATGATTTAATATTTCTTGTCTGCTAAGAAAAGAGGAAATGCTGATGAATTAGAGGTGCATTTGGAAGAAAACATGATACATATGCTTGAACATAGAAGTAGAACACACGATAAGGGTTCTGACATTGAAGAACTTCGGTGGCATATTTACTGTTGGAGTTCACTTCTGCCTTTTCTCATTACTCAGTCTTCACAGCTCATGGTTTGCTCTCTGTCTTATTCATGTCATTCTTGTGAGCTATTGACAAGCATAATCTGAAGCATTCTAAGTGTTTAAAGTGTGCATATTCCTTTCCTGTCCAATATTATTTCTAGCAATAATTTCAAATAACTTCTAAAGGGAGCATCACATTTGGTCCTTCATCATGTCAGATTAATAGGTTTGGACGTTAAGTAGATGACTGGAATTTCAACATAAGCTATTTATCTTCACGCCAATAAATGGATGGACTAAAAACATGTATATAAAATTTTGAGACTCGTTTGGCCTTCTACTTTCTTCATATTCCTTTTAATTAACATAAATGTGATGTTGAATAACCATGTAGCACTAGTATTTTATTAAACATAATTGTTATTGAGTTTTATTTTGTTGCCTCTTTGAAAGTTTGAGTAGTCTATTTTCCTTCTATGATTTCAGAAATGTTCATTTTTGTTTTTAGGTAATTGCAAACAAGATAAAGCGTTGCAAGACCGACTCACATCCTGGGTTTGGAACATAAAACCTTCTGAAATTTATTTGGTTGTAGTTGTCCCTTGAATGCATTTCCTTGTGTGATCAACACCAGCAACTGGACTTTGGCTTGTTTCAGTTTTTAATTCTTGTTAGAAGCCTGAATTTGTTTCTGTTTTTTTTCCTATGTTCCTGATTGATGTCCCTGTAGATGAATTTGCATAGGCCATTCTATGGCAGACTACGGATCTACTGTTTACAACAAGCCTTTTTTGTTGTATGGTAGTGGGCAAGGTCAAGGTCCTTGGTGCATACTGTTACTGATGATTTTTTGTGCCTATTAATGAGTTTAGAATTCCTGTTAGTTGTAAAGTATCTTCAATGCTTGTTTAGAAAGAGATAACAGATCTAAGTGCTTCATATGGGTAATTAAACATAAACCTTCAATCACGATTTGACAAACCAGGTGGAGCAGTACATATCACCTGGTGCATACTGGTCCGCCTGTGGACCAACATAGGATTTTGGATGGTCCACTTGCGAACAAGGTTTACTATTTAGTAAGCTTGGTGAATCATGCGTACTGTCTGGTCCAGACCTGGTAATGAGCTTGGACCAGGTGGTATGTCTTTTTACCTAATAAAAAACCTAAAAATAATCCTCTCTCTCATGTACTCATGCATGTATCCTTTGTAGCCTTACCGCCTTCTAACCCATGTCTGTCATCAGCCACTATCACCCGCAGCCCCCACTTCTACCGAATCAGTACTTCTCTTCCACCTCTGCCACCACCTCCTCTTCTTCTCCACCAAAAACAAAAACAAAAAAAAAATCCTTCTATGTACCATGATATCCATTGTACTTGGTATCAATTTTCTGAAACAAACAGAACCTATCTTTTTAACAATCTTAAATATCTAATCTGCTTTGTCCATAGATTAAGATTGAATTATATATATCGAGTCAACAATAAACATTCTATAAAGTTTCTCCAACCAAAGTTGTCTTGCCAGATGCTAATCTCTGATTCTGTTTGCAGACACATTCCTTGGTTTAGGACTGACTACCAAACCCAGACAAAATGCTAAAAATTCCTTCAAAATAGTAAGATACTCAGGGCTTCTTATTGACCAGAAGAAATTATTGGATTGGTAGGTAGAGGATGGGCATCTTAATGCAGAAGTCTGTTTTCTCAGAACCTTTTTTAGTACGGCTTCTGGCAGAGGCTGTTTTGGCAACAAACTAGGATCATCATACATTCGAGGTCTATTCCAGTCATTCAGTTGAAGTTTGTTGTTCATTGACAACTAGATCCTTGATAATTGCCTACATTCTTCAGTTGCTGAATCTTTCACAATTATGTCTTCCATCTTACAATAGATGAAGCTGTCTAATGAATGCTCAAAGTCCAATACTTACACTGCTTTAATACTTTTGATACTGGGAATATGTTACATTTATATATTTGCCTCATGATGGATGATCATGTTTGTATAATGACTTAATGCTATGCTCGATATAGATCCTTCTACTTATCCCAATTAATAATCTGAGACAAATTTAATTGGTCTTACCAACTTCCAGATTGGAATTTGATAATCCAGAAAGACCTGAATGCAATAATCTTCTATCCATCTATCAGATTATTACTGGGAGGACGAAAGAGGTAAATTGTCATATATGTATATGGTAGAGCTACCTGAATCTTATATTTAATGTGCATATTCTGTTCTCTTATTGCCATATGTATGGAAGTTTAGTGTTTGTGAGAAATTTTCATGTAACGTATTGGCAATTTTTCCATATTTACAGGAAGTTGAATATGAATGCCGAGATATGAACTGGGGAACATTCAAAGCAACCCTCGCAGATGCTCTAATTGATCATCTACTCCCAATTCAGGTTACATTTGGATATCATTACACAATTGTTTGGTACGACATTGCATACATATCTAGTTATATATGATATTGTGCTGTCACAATACTTATAAAAGGTTCTCGTGCGTGAAAATGATTTCTGATAGTGAATAAGTCCTGATGCACAAATGCTTTCTTTCACGTGAATGATTCATTTTTGCATTGAGTAGAAAATATGAGCTCGAACGCAACTACTGATTGTGGTTCTCTTCCCAGGCTCGGTACTCGGAGATCACCTCTGATCCAGCATATCTGGATCAGATTTTGTCAGAGGGGGCTAGAAAAGCAGCCGATATAGCAGAAACCACTCTCAATAATGTCTATCAAGCTATGGGGTTCCTGCAGAGATAGTTTTGTTCCAAGATAACTTCAGTAGCTTCGGATGCATTTGAAGGGGAACCGTCAAGTTAAATTGTGACCGTGCTTTGAATTCTCCAGGCAATTCACTGCATAAGTGCTGAGTTATCCTCTCATTCTTCGAACAAAGAGCAGCATTCATGATTAGTCCACAGCAGATGACAAAATTCTTGTGTACTGATAATCATAGTTTTGTGTTTGACTTGATGCAGCAGTAATTTATAAGTAAAATTATCAAAATTTAAGGGTCATTCCATAAATTATTTGGTAGAAAGGCACTTGTGATTTTTAACCTAGAAAAGCTGTATCCTCGGAATTAGCTGGAAATATGTATTGGTACTTGCAATTCTGTAATTGAACCCTTTGCCTCAGTTTATTAATTGTAAACTGGATATTTTGTTTTACAATTTGGGGACATTGTAATGGTGCTTTCATTTTGGATATCCCAACTTTTATCAGTATGTGCAGTAAATATTGACAAGAATTTTATCCCTATCGAAAATCTCTTCCTGTGCGCCAGCATGGTGGGTAGAAGATTTTTTTTTCCTTTATTTTTTTCAGCTTTGAGCAGTGGAAAAATAAATAAAAACGGATGAAAACAAGAAACTTAGATGCAACAAAAGTTGATGTTCAAAAATCATATCCAATAAATTTTTGCACATATATTGCATGTAAAAAAAGTTGGGGGTGGGTTCAAAGTCTTATTCGGTAATTGAAAAATAATAAGAATTTTTATTATTTATTTGAGTTAATCTAAAACATAAGGAGAGGAAAATTTTGGAGTTATTCCAACCCTCAAATCCTAACATGGCCAACAAGTTCGATACCTATCATTTGACAAAGATGGATCAACAAGATGTCTTCTCTTGTACTTCCTCATCCACTTTTAGAGATGCTGCCCTCGATGATCTAGCTAGAAAAAGCAAGGCAGGAAGACAGGAATAGTTTGTGGCGAAAACGAAGGTGACCAACTTTTATGAAGACGTGAGATGCCATGCCATGTGCAAATACACTCGTGTTCGGATAACGTCTAAAAGGATTAGGATTGTGTGTGAACCTATAGAGTAGCCTGTTGCCCTTGTTTTAATTGACTACTAATGGGTGGGTGGGTTTCATATTTCAATAGGTAAATATTTAACTTTCATTTCATTTTCATGAGAATTTCTTAAATTCATATTGAAATAATATATATATCATTTTTTTATTTTAAATAATATATTTTTCTAGTTACAAAAATATTTTTTGTAATTCTAAATACAATTGAAGTAATATTATAATTGTAGAATTATTCTTAGTTAAAAGTTTACTAGTTAGCGATCATTGTTTTTATTGTAACACTTAATGTTGTCACTATAATAGCAGCATTCTTCATGCAATTATCTTATTGTTATTGTCATCATCATGGATATCCATGGATAGTTATTTCATTGAATATCTTCTTCGTGTCACTATCATTATCATTATTTGGCGGGCGACGGTAGTTTTCATCATCGATGTCATCACTATCGATATTGTTATTACGCCCACTATCAAACATGTTATTGTACTTATTTCACAAAAGAAATAATAACTTAAAAATAGAGACAAAAATAAATATGAAGGTTACAACACTATTTTCCTTGGGAGTAAACACAGCCCAAAATTTGTTGCTTTGATGACACCACCATTATTATCATTGCTATCTATCTTAAGATCCTAGTATTATTTGTCATTGTTATCATCATCTCTATGATCATCATCGTTACCATTTCTACTATTATTTCATCAAAAATAATAACTTGAAAATAGAGATAAATAAACAAATAAGAAAAATATAAAAGTGGTTTCCGAGAACTAACCATTCATGTGCCAATTTGCTGCTGCTGCTGCTGATGATGATGATGATGATGATATCGACGCTTCTGGTCCTGAGGAGGAGTCGGATGAAGGTTAAACGCCCCTCGTGACAAGTTACAATTTATGGCGCACACAGGCATTTTGTCAAACAGTTGGGGGACCAGAGCAGATCGACCACCACACGGAGAGTGAGCCTTGACCATAGACTTTGCGAGGCACGCCCGTGGCCTAAGCACGCGAGGGTGGACCGCCTCGGGCGCCCACCGCCGCCTACAGCCCGCCCGCCCTCCCGATGCATTGAATCGAGTGCTTTTCCGGAGCTCCTCTTCAGTTCCCTCCAGCGAGCCACCAGCTTTTTCCACAGGAACTGTGATCATGATGCCTGCCACAGCCATCTCCTCCTCCTCCTCCTCCTCTTGTGAGGTCCCCAACTACTGCTGTCACATTTCCCTTGTGTTGTGCTGCGTGACATTAGGCTTAGCTCATAGCCTACATTAGTATCACTCACTCTGCAGGCTTCATTCATTTTCAGAAAATATTTTCATGTATTTGGTAATGTCACAGTACTACCAACACAGAGAGAGAGAGAGAGAGAGAGAGAGAGAGAGAGAGAGAGAGAGAGAGAGAGATTCGGTGATGATTGTGTGCATCTTTCCAGCTTCCATGGACTGTTGATCCGCCTACAAAACCTCATGATCACAAAATTCAGAATTATGATCTGTTTTTCTCTTTGCTACTGTTTTCTTATATTATTTGAGAGCATGGATGGATATTGATTACGTGTAGAATAAGATAAAAGTTGTATTAATGCCAATAGTTTAGATCCATGAAATAAATAAATGTTTTTGTCATTGGATCAGAACATGATTAATTGGTAATCAGAACTGATTCAATATTAAACAGGAAAAGTTATCATGGATGAACAAAGCTAGAAGCACATTAAAAGTATGTATAAAGTCACCACCAAATTGAATCTCATCTCATCTCATCTCATGTATGATTGATTAAGTATAATTTTGGATTCTGAGTTAAAAACCTAAGCTTCTAAGTGGGAAAGACTGTTGAATGACTAGATAATAATGTTGGTAATATTTTTTTATAATGAAAAGAAAATTACGAAAAAGAAAAAAAGAGAGAATACTTTCATTATGGAGATGGAAAAGGATTGACATGAACAAATGGATGGATGGAATTCTAGGAAGAACCTGATCGATTAATCCATAAAAGATGTTAGAGAAGAGCACCCAACAAAAATTCTTGAAAGAAATAATCACAATACCAAGTTTAAGTTGGCCACAAAGAGAGGAAGAAGAAGAGTTAAAAGGAGGACCACTGATCCAATCATTACCCCCTCCCACTTTGTTAGGCGTAAGCAACCAGCCGAATTCTGATTGACCTGGAAATCCAAAATGATCAAAGAAATTAATCCCTGAAACAATAAACAAAAACAAAAAAAATAATTTCATCAGCTGAGGACCACTGATCCATCGACTGAAATCAGGAGCACCTCCCTCCCACCACCGTGCTAGGCCAAAGCAACCAGCTAAAAACTCTACAAGTAAAGGGATAAAAGCCCACTCACCAGTGTATTAAGAATTCCGAGTATCCGATACTGTGTATGGCTCATGGCTGCTACAGTTGTATAGCTTTTGTTCTTTTCTGCAATTTTTCTTAGGGAGGGAACAATACGAATATGATTGTAGAGAGAGAGTGTCACGTCCCTGTTCCACCTGCTTGGATTAGCGTGCAGGAGTAGAGATGGGATGGGAATGCCTCGATCCCACTGTCCCTTTTTCGGGCTCCTTTCCCAGCCATGGAATCCCTGCCGCTGTTCCCTTTTTAAGCACCACTTCTCCTACAAGACAGAGAAAAAGGAAGGATGAGAAGAGGAGTGTAGGTGAAAAAAGAAGCCTTTTTCATTATTTACTGAGTGGTATTTGGCCTAATTCTCCCTCCAAGATTTGGTTTTGAGGATTTGGCTTCTTCAGTGGCTGGAGCGAGCAGAGCTTTCCTTCCTCTGATCCTACTTCTCGTCCCGGAACTCGAGTGCAGGTGGGTTAGCCGTGTGTCGTCTCCTTCCCCTCTTCTTGATCAACTATGCTGATACGGCTGATCTTCTTCTTCTTCTTCTTCTTCTTCTAGTCTTTCATTTTGGCTAGCATGGTTGTAGGTGATAATGTTTCCGAAGAGGCGACTGCTTTTGTCCATAAAAAAAAATTTCATCTTTGACGCTTTCTCCCAACTTGAGCGTTGAAACAGGAAGCTGCTGGTCGTTCATCCTCGACTTTTGAACTTGCCATGGAAGAAGATCTCGAGAACAGAGGAGGTGCATGTCCTCAGCTGCTCGATCTGATTCCAAATGAGAGCGACTGGATGATGGCGCCAGAGGCATCAGGAGGAGGAAGAGGAGTCGGCGGCTTAGATGACTCGGAAGACAAAAAGTTGGAGCTGAAGCTTGGGCTCCCTGGAGTAGGAGGAGGAGAAGAAGAGGCTGCTGCTGTTCTCTGTCTTGATTTCTTCTCCAAGGCTTCAAAGACCACCACCACCACCACCTGTACTGGAGCCAGAAGACGGCTCTTCGAATCTGCAGAGTCCAAATCAGAAGGTACTATATTTTTTCAAGCGCCAAAGGTCATGCATGTCTTCCTGGGATTTATCGACTCCTACACCATATTCTTCCCTTTTCAGGTCCTCAGCAAGAGCAGCAGGCTGGGTTCCTCCAGTTGCAGAGCAGAGCAGAGTCTGGGAATGAATGGCCACACAAGGCAGTTTGGGCTGGTGGGAAGGCTGATCTGCAGCAAAGCCATGCTGCTCCCGGAGGTGCAGCTGGACCCAACACCAGCTCCCAGACAAGGTAACCATGATTGGCATGTGCCATGATCTCATTCGGGCTTGCATTTGTTTGTGTGTCATCAATGTATCTGCTACTTTTTCTGCACATTATTTGATGTCTCTTGTCTCGATATCATGCTCACTGTGACTTTAAATGCCCAGCCCAGCTGGATGGCCTGTCTTTAGTGTCTGATAGAACTGGGGCTAATAATTTCACTAAACAGTGTTCCCAGTTGCAAAATTAAGTATTTCATGCAGCATATCTATCTTTTTTTTCCCTTATATTTTGGGTTCTAATTTTTCCATGGCTGCTAGGTATAGTTTTACACTTCCTAATTAATAGAAGTTTGCTGCTGCTGCTGCCTGCTGCTGCTTAAGTACTTCACACCACCGACTTACAGTTCAAAAGAGATTTAGTTTTCTCTACTTCTTTTTGTGCTGTTACAATTTACTCTTTCATTCACAAAATTTTAAGGTTCTTGCTATGTTGATTTTGTCCAACCTCTCTAAAAATACTGATTTCAGTATCATCTTCACCAGCATAAATCTGAAGTTAGATCTATAAGATGATAGCATTTATCAAAATCTTCATAAATAAAGTATGGCTATTTAAATAAAAGGATTCAAGTCTAACAAAGATCAAGACATGCAGTAACTTTACCTTTACAAGCAAAAACATTATTTATACTGACTCCAAATATAAGCATCGTAGGTTGTGGAAGAGCAGTCTTACTGTTGATCTCCTTGCTAAAGAAATGGAAACCGACTGGTCTTGGACATCGTGATTCAATTGCATTTTCCTCTATCTAACCTTTCTGTAATTTGTTTTAACACTTCTTACTTGATATTTCCTACTCCTCAACAAAAATGCAGAGCTGCGCCTGCTCCTGTTGTTGGTTGGCCTCCTATCCGCTCCTTCAGGAAGAACCTGTCAAGTAGTTCGGTCAAGCCATCAGTTGGGTTGGAGAATGACAATGTAGAGATGAAGCAGAAGTTCGATAACAACAAGAAAGGCTTGCTCGTAAAGATCAACATGGATGGTATCCCCATCGGAAGAAAAGTAGACCTGAAGGCCTATGACAATTATGAGAAGCTCTCTTTAGCTGTCAAAGAGCTCTTCCTTGGCCTTCTTGCAGGTATATCTGACAGAATGGTTAAACAGTAGATAGATTATAATTATATGCATAAGGGTGGCTAGATATCACTGCAACTTTAGCTTTCATGTATGTGATTTCTCTTTTATTGTTCGTGCTGCACTTTTCTTCCATTAGATTCTGACTCATCTGGAGATAAATAAGTTGCTTTCTAAACCAGTAAGGCCACCCATATGTAAAACCCTAGAGTAATTCTTGACTTCCTAGTCTTTCTTCTTTCAACTAATGTGCAGCTCAAAGGGACACCCCTGAAAATGAGAATGAAGCAGCCAAACAAGCATTCGTAGGCTTGTTAGATGGTTCCGGTGAATACACTTTGGTTTATGAAGACAATGAAGGTGACAAAATGTTCGTCGGGGATGTTCCATGGGAGTAAGCCTCTAATTTCCTTGTTCTTAATTTAATTACCTGATGCTGTGATATTAGTCTCACAAATGTGTGAAAAAGGAACTTGTAGATGACTGCATATTAGCATCTTATATATATATATGATCAACCAACAGGCATCAAATTATACCTTTGACCAATTTACATGTGTGTTAATAAACTTACACATGGATCCCATTAAAATTTGTTAACATAGTAACTTGCAAGATTCAATATAAGAAATTAGTTGGAGTATGTCAACTTTTTCACTAAAAGCACATTGAACTTGTACTCGAAGGTTTGGAATATACAGCTGAGAACTGTCTGTCGGTCTTTATTATGCCAATTGCTCACTTGGTGTTGACAAGTATCATGTCTTTTCCTCATCTGGAAAAGGGGTGGTTGAGTTGGTTCATCGTTTGGCAGCCAACAAAAACAGTTGAGCATGCTTTTGATGACATGACTGCCTATAGCAATGTGTCAGTCAGGTTCTAAACTACAATAAAAAATATCCAAAGTTCACTATCATTGAGTGGAATCTAGTCTACTAATTGAGAAGCATTGTACTAAATCCAAGAAACCCTAGATCAAGAATGAATAGTTGCTTGCTGTCTTGCAAAGATGAAGTGTTAACAGATTAGGAGTTTTTTTTTGCCATGGTAGATGACTAACTAGTATTTGAATACTTGATGACTAACTAGTATGAGCTGATGATCCAGTCAAATGAACTACCACCTACTCACTTCTGGATGTGTCTATGTGCCTATTTTTATTTCCCTTCACAGCCTATCAAGTAACCCCCAGCTTAAAGTTCAACTAGTGTAAATAAGGTAAGGGGAAACATAATTTTGCAGGGTATTGCAAATTAGAGGCCAACTTACCTGAACCTCGAACCACACAACTAGGCACTAAAATGAAAAACATGACTTTGTTGACACTTTAAAAGTCGATATAGATATTTAAGGATAGTTGAATTTATTACTATCTTTGAACTAGGAAAAAGAAAAAGATAAGAACCTCATGCTTGTATTGTTTTGCAGGCAATGGAGCCCAAATATGTTCTTTACTTACTGCTAAGAGAACATCTTATATGCACAATGGATTTATTGCTAACGATATAGTTTCTTCTTTACTTACTGCTAAGAGAACATCTTATATGCATAATGCAAACTTCACTTGATTAAAGAGTATCACATCAACTAAATCCTATAGGCAGAAGTTTTGACCACTTTCTAAAACTTGCAGCATGTTTGTTTCAACGGTTAAACGGTTGAGGGTGCTGAAAAGTTCTGATCTCGCTGCATTACGTGTAAGTCCACTTCATTGAATCACAACATTTGTATATCAGACCATTGATGCTAGTTGTGAAAGACCATCGATGCTATAATTAAAGAATGCAACATAAAATCATGTTGCTCAGAGGTTTATCTGCATACAATGATAAGTTTATCAAGTTAATTGTAATTGGATTCAACATAACTTGGAAAAGGGCTAATTCTAATCTTATGGTTGCATTACCTTTATTATGTTTCCTTGTTTCAGTTAGGAGCAGTCAGCAGGAAAAGAACAGCAACTGAAAGTTGAGTAGAATGAGAAACACAAAGTTTGGGTTATGCATCCATCTTTCCTCATCTTTGGATGTTATTGGCTAATGCAACTGGACTAATTCCTAACTATTTTGGGGGTTGTTGAACTCATATTCCTGATAAACCATGTATCGGTGCAATCGAATGTTAATCCAGTGTACATACTCCTATAATCACTCATTTATCTGAGTTTGAATTGCATGATAACACCAAGGATTTTTGGAAGTCTAAAAGAAATAGATTACAGTAGTTTACTGCCTAGTGTCAAGTATAAATGATTATGATATACTTGCCTGAATTTGGCTCCCTGAAGGTTCATCAAACACTTGTTTCCTAATAAGGGCCATCCTACAGCAGTTGCAGATTGCCTGCTGAAGAAATGACTGAGAAAGCTGAACCAGTCGCCCTCCACTTGTATGATGTGCTTTTTTGTTATCTGGTTGGATGTCACAAGTGGTTTCGACCTCCACTTGTGCTATTTGTTCCAGCCCTGCTGATCCATGTCTACTTAATGGTCCAGGTAGCAAACCCGGACCATGCTAGAAGTAAAATTGTCCCAAATCTAGTTAAGTCACTCTCAAAATAGCGTATGCTTAAGAAGCACCTCTCACAAGTAGCTTGTCCATACTATGACAAGCTCTCTACTGCAACACTAGATTTAAAGTCAAGTCCAACCATTTACAAAATCAGTCAATCTCTTGCAGCAGTTAAACCTTCAGCCAGTCAATTTTCTCATTCTCACTTGTCCCTTACAATCTCCATCCAATCATCCATATGCTAACCAGCTATCCATAGCGCATGAAGCAAGAATAGTCCAACGAGACCAAAACCCTTTGTCCATTGCATAGGTGAGAGAAGAATCTTGTTGGTGGGAAAGCACGCTTGGTGTTCCCTCCATTTTATGCTGGAGACAAGAAAAGGTCTCTTTCATCAGGCCACGCCTGCTCTCCAGACAGGCAAAAGGATGAGAGTTTGGTTGGTGCACGAAAGGAATATGGCAGTTTTCTCATGCAGTTGCTGTAAGAATCTCCCTCGAGGGTTACAGCGATATCGCTCGTCGCGATTATGGGGATAAAGCCGGTAAGAAGATAAGCAGATATATGAAGTGGACAAAGAAGCACCTGTTCTCAACTCCCCCCCATGAGATATTAACATCAGAGATGATACTACACAAGGCTGTTGGATCCTTGCGGCTGTCATCTACTGCAGCCTTAGTTCAGAGTCTACAGAAAGCTAACCTAACTTGCATTCAATCAAACACCTTGTGATATCAAGACCAATGGTGTTTATTCAAGCAAACACTTCCTGCACCATCATTGGAGATCCCTCACTGCTTATTCTATCGATCAATGTAGGTCTAAGTCAACGAAGTGGACCTAAGCATGCAACTTTGAGTTGGCAAATCCGTCCACAGGGCAAAAACTGAAGGTTAACTGTGACCACAGAGACTGAGCTGCTCAGAATCATTCATGTGATAAATGGAATATACTGATAGAGTGGTTAGCAAAGAGACCAAGTAAAGAAGCTACAATAAGAACACTTCTTCCAGCAAAATAAAGATTACTACAAGAAGGCATGTGCATGTGCTTAGAATAGAAAGTAACATTTATCATTATAAGAGGGATGATTGCTGACCTTTGATAAGAGCACACAGCTGCGTCCCATCTGACCGACATATTGCAGCATGGTCATCAATATCCTGTGGTAATTCCACATCGATCAGACACATCAAAATGGTCAAGGCCAATAGCCCTAGTCAAAGCCATTCATTGGTGACAACAGTCGTGAATTAACATAAAAAGTCAATCTTTTGATCCTTCAACTAATTCCAGTATAAGAAAGGGAAATTTAACTCTAGAAGTTTTTTTTCTCCATCTTAGTCAAGCACTAACTAAAGTGTGGAAGGATCAGCTGGTAGCATTCCCAGGCCAAGCCGGATACTGGTTTTCATGACAGATAAACATATTGAAAGCCTCAACAAGTGATACACTGAGCCAGAAAAAGAAGAACTAGGTCGGCTCCTTGATCCAACTTTGACAAAATCACCAAAATTAACTTCCTCAATCTTGAAAGTGGAGGGAAAAAGTGACATGAACTAGTTGGAAAACGCTATCGATTAAGTTAACTGTCAACTATGGTCACCACAACAGCTTTATTGCCAAAACCAATAAAAAGAACTGCCCTTTTTCCTATACCTGGTTGGTGAAACGGAGAAATGAAGTCTATGTTAACCAATGGGAAAACTTTTGGTAGTAAGATTATATCCAGATACTAAAAGCTAGTTATTCTAAAATGAAATTATATGTGAATTTAAGGTGAACAGTAGTCATTTCACATTGTAGTCAAAATGCAGAATGGGGCGAGAAAAAGGAAGAACAAAATGGCCTAGAAAATAGTACAAAATGTCCTACAAACATTTAGCATGTAAGAACTACAGATAGAAGCAGAACAACAGAAGCCAAAAAGATTCACCCATGCAGGCATGACGAACATGAAGAACACATTTTATTTGTCGGTCTTTAACATCAGATCTATGTTATGATTTCTTTGCCACATATGAGATTGGAGTAGACATACCACTTGTTGAGAATTGCAATTCTCCAAGTACTTCGAACCAAATGTGATCAACTAAAACTGCAGAAAATATATAACAATGAGGGAACGCAAAGAGAAAGGAAATTTTATGGGTTATTTCCATGGTTAAGGTCTGATGAAAGGAGGATTCATGAAATAACAAAAGTGATATTCTTTGTTTCAGTAGGTTAGTGTCAACTGGCAGCCTGAAAGCAAATAATGCAGGGAATTGAAATTGTCAAACTGTAACATGTTAAAGTCTGTGTTTCATTTTAAGGTGCAACAAAAGGAAGAAAAAAAGATGATGCCAAATCACTTCTCCAAGATTAACAAAATAGCTTACCAAAACAACATTCATAGTATATTAAAAAGATTACCAGCAAATAACTAATATTAGGACAAGTTCAACCAAAAATAAGAGATAGTTAATATATGTTTGGACAGGTAAATGTAGAACCTAGATATTACAATTAGTCTCGAACCAAGCAAACCAAACTTCCTAGACCAAAGCATACTGATTAAAGCTCCAAAAGATCTCCAGAGGGAGAACACATTATAAGTGAAAATGCAACATGATAAGAGTTCATATTGAACCACCAAAACAATGTAAGAAAATTTTTGTGAAACATGTTGCATTGAAAAAAAAAAAAGGGTTCTTCTAAAGTAATTCAGAATCTGAACCTCTGAAGAATGCAAGTCCCTTTTACAAAGATACGTATAAATCAGCAAGCTTCCACAATGATAAATGATGCAAAGTTAGATAACTGAGACAATCTAAAGAGCATATTCAAACATGCAAAATGTCCTCGTATCAAAATCTGCTTCGATATAACTCAATTTGACAGCTCTTGACAAGACTGATACCTCAAGAACTCGCCAACCATTTGCAGCTGATGATAAGAACTGCATCATGTTCTTACAAGACAGAAGCTCAAACAATTAAACAGGGCCTCCCTAGGATCAACCCTTCTGCTGCAACGGAATAGGCTGCTGACCTAATTAGGGCCACTAAGTTTTGAGGTCTCTTACCTCATCAAAAGCCACCCACAGAGTGGCTCTTTGACCCTCTGCCATGACACGGTTCACCATCTCCAACGGAGAAGCATCAAGAACCAATCCTTGATGAGGTCAGTTTTCGATTACCATATCTTGATCATGCTTCTATGGCCATCAATCCCACCTTCTCCGCCATCTTCAAGATTGTTTTCCACTGCTTTCTGGTGTTTCTACACTTGGAACATGAATTTTCCTTCTTTCCACCATCAATGCTGCAAAACCGCACACCATAAACGCCTTGGCCGACCACCTTTAGCACTGACGATTCGATCGCCTTTCCCCCATGTCTGCCCGCCCCAACTCTCCTGCTACTCGGCCTCTTTCCTTGGCCTACGCTGTGATTCCAGAAACCCCTTGTTATTGAGATTCCAGAAACCCCTTGTTCTTGATCTAACCCATCTAGGATCATCAGCAAGTTCCGCGTCTCCATCTTTCGCAGCAGGAAGCCACCGGACGCACGAGAATTGCTCGGTGAAATATCCCACCGACGAATGCCGCTTCTGCACCTCACGTACGAGCCGGCCCACGTCTCAGGCCCAGCTTTCTGAGGCCCTGTCTGTTAAAAGGCTTAGTTTATGAAATATTAAATTATTAGGAATTATAATTCCCAATTTAAGCATGGAAATTCCGATCGTTGATTATGAGAACATGACAATAAAAAATTACCAAATAGGGATTTTGAATTGTAATTCCATATTAAATCACAAATAATTTATAGAGAAATATTAAATTGCAACGTTAGAATTAAATAAATGATGACAAAATATCAAATCATTAAATTAATAAGAATAATAAATTAATGTAATATTTAATTAATGTTAAAAATATGAAATTATAAGAAGAAAATATTAATCAACAAGGAATTATTAGATTAAAAATATGAAATTAACAGCGAGTCATAAACGATTAGATAATATAAACTAACTACCGCATACGTTTCCACGTAATGAAGCCACGCAGGGCACAGTCAATGGGCTCCTGCAAGGAGAGCTCAACGAGGACGTCCATGGCGTGATTCCTCAACTGGAAGGTTTCCAAGTGATGTGTCTTCGAAAGGAGTTCTCGAATCCCCTCCATTTATTCGTCAATGATCGAGTGACAGCAGCAAAAAGGAGAGCAAGAAAAAGAAGACATATGAGATGCCAACAACGCAGGGAAGGTTTGCAGAGATTCTGCTGTTCTTCCTTCTCTGAGGCGACTGCCTCGTCGTTTCCTCAGCTATCATATGCTACCGCAGCAGCGGACATGAATTAAGACGGAAGAAGTCCTCCTCCTCCTCCTCCTCCTCCATGGAAACCAGAGGACGTCGAGGTTGATATGGGTTTATTGAGCTCTTCTTATTAGACGCCGCCTTCAGGACTGTTCGAGTTCTCGATACTGAGAGTGAGAAGCTGCGAGGAGGGCGGCGCCGATGCCCGATCCGTCATTTGCTAGCTTGATGACGACAGAAGCTGCGGCCTCGGCTCCGAGCATCTCCTCGAAGGTGGCCTGCAAGCACTCGCGGAATATGGTGTAATGCTCGTAGAGTCCACCATCCATGGCGACGACCGTCCTTGGCACGCTCTCTCCGCCCTTCACCGCCGTGTCTCGCCCGACCTTCTTCAGGATGCCGGCTACACCAGCGGCGGCCAAGCGAGCGCCACGCCTGGCGACGATGTCGCAGATCTGGACCACCACTTTTCTTGCTTTGAGAGAGGTGTTGGGGATCTGGAATTGGAGCAGAAGCAGACAGTGCTCGAGGTTGAGAGGCATCAGACATCAACCATGTCAGTCAAGGATGAAGAGTAGAATCATACCCCCAAGAGGTCCTTCAGTTTGGCGCCAACAACTTTAAGATCAGGCGAGGTGTCGTGATGCATGGCTGACATGACTGGAGTCCTGCAAATCTCACATTGGATAAGTTTGTGTTAGAATGAACACTGAGTTGCAATAATCTGGAAGAGAAACATAGATACATCCAATTCAAGCTCGAGAATAATGGTGTCAAGCTGCTGATCATCACAAATTCAACTAAGATCCTCTGTCCAGAAAGATCAATGAAATTTTCGAATGAATTCATGCTATATATTCATTGGACACCAAAACACTTGATATTTCAAAATCGGTGTATGAGAAACATAGCTTCGAGTTCTAGTTTTATCTTCCATTTCATTCACTCCCCAAGTCAGTTTAGGTTTTTTTTTCTTCTATCATGTTGAAAGATTAAAAAAAGAAGGAAGAATAAATAATTTCAACTAGCAACTTAATATTCTCAAACAAAATATAAAAGTGCCACAATCTACAAGACAAGTTAGTAAGGGTTTTGTCGGTAAGAAGAGCAGTTTGATGTCTGCTATTGGAGGCTGGGAGATGAAAAAACAGAGGGCAACAGGATACCGAAATATGATAAATTGTAAGAAAGCCTCCACCGATATAATAATCATGAAAAGAAATAAAATTACATAAATTAGGAAGAGTTAATATATTCCAAAGTTTGAGTTATACTGAGTGATTAATCCTTACAAATCAGGGCCCTGACGGCACCTTGTAATGAGATAGGCCTAGAATAGAACAAACCAATCTGGAGGAGTTGTTAATTTTTTAGAATATTCGATCGCTCACTTAGTCCATATAATCCTTGAAGGAACTTGACACGATAATTTTTTTCGGTTCCAACAACAAAATGTTGAGAATAATTACATGGTCAATCAATTGTAGTACATTAACCTCGAGAATAAATTAACCAGATCTGTATGCAAAATAAAAATACTATTTCTGTGATAGCAGTTTGAAACTTACCGTAGCATGAACGGAATTTCAAGTTTTGGAGGAACACTGTCTCCGAAAAGGGAAGCTTCCTTAGCCAACCGCAAAAGGACTCGTCGTAAAATTTCTCCCAGGTACATTCCAGAGATCAACTTTTCAAAAATCTGTCATGACAAACTATTTGAATATATAGCATCCCCACAGATGTTCATGATGAAAAGATGTCTAGCCATGTATACATCACCTGTTCACTAGGGTTCAAACTCTCATTATCTAATGCTTGATCATAGTCTGTTAAAGGAAGATGGGATGACCTAAAGTTTCCCCACTCCATGTTGATAACCTAAATAACAATACAATTCACTAACAATTTATACGATGTCAACAAGCTTTGGCAACAGGCATAAACCAGGAAGTTGGAAAAAAAAAAAATTAGAAATAAGAATAGGGTTTCTTACCATCTCTCCTGATTTTGGCAAGAGACCGTGCCACTTAGGTATTGCGTGGGCACGCTCTACATAGGCTGCATTTGTGCCGGTGCCCAATATCACGGCAGCAACTACATCATTATCATGATATCTCCCCCCAGCTAATGTTCCAACGGTATCATTAATCTACATCATAGATATATATGTCCATCTCATCCAGATAATTGAATCCATTAAAAAAATTATCATTCATTAACATTTATGGATAAAGTTATGCTTTGAACTGGAAGATGGGAAATGCAAAGAGGAGCATACCAAAGCTGATACTCGCATATCAAGACCTTGTCTTTCTATGGCCCTAGTCAATTCAGCCACCACATCTTCCCCAACCTGCCTTAAGCAACAACAAGCCATGAGGTCCCAAACTTCCTTTCACATAACATAAAATTCATTTTCAAACTAACTACATGATAACCTGATGAACCATCAAAAGAAACGACCATGTCTGAATTGCTTGACATGCCATGGAGCATCAACATTTACTGGCAATTAACATTTAAGTATAATTTTTTTCACACTAGCATGACCTTGTCTGAAGTTTTGCGTTTAAGACATTTTAATACAAGAAAGAAGTCCTTAAAGAAATTTGACACTATAGGCATGCAAAGTTATTAGCTTCAAGATAAAGAGATAAATGTGAAACCTAAATATGCATTGAAGGATGGGACTCGGTTAATAAGGGAGTTTGTTTTGCTATCAACACAATCTAGTAGTGTCTTTACTATTACTTTTTTTTTCTTTACCAACTATTATTTTAAAATAAGTTAAGATTACACATAACCATAGACAATTGCAAAGCACCTACCTGACAGAAACCAAAATAAGAAGGAATTTTTGTTGTTGTCGTCACAATTATAGCCTAAAACATAGAAGACTAAGCATCGGTAGGGGGAAGAAAGCTTTTTTTTTCTCCCTAAAACTTACCTCAAAAATATAACAATAATTGTTCCATTATGTAACATCATATGCAAAAAACATAAACAACAAAACTACATCTATTTGTGACTACTATGACAGCTTTGGAGAAAGCTAATCAGCACACAACAAAATCAAATACATCTTCTCAAGAGAAAAAAAAAGCTGAGAAATTACCGTCTCATCAATATTGAAACCTTTCGTCCATTTAATTAAGGTGCCTGATGCTATAGAGATTTGTCTCACAGGAAAAGAAAAGGTAAATCCAATTTCCCTCTGCCTACCAACAGGAAGGTGAAAATCTTCACCTTCAGAAGCAACAAACTTTGCTAAAGCTGAAGCAATGAAATCAAAAAGTTCCTGAAAACAGAGAAATAATCACCTTAGATGCCCCACATACATAATATCGATAAAGAACATGACAGTCAATCATTTTACTTACATCTGAGCCTCCAACCATTAGAAGCGGTGGAATGGAGACCTCCTCAAATTCTTGCTTTAGTACATGCCTCTCCTTACCCCCCAGTTGCACACGTAGGACGCGGAAGTTGGTTCCGCCAAGGTCTAAAGCATAAAACAACCCTGTCTCCTCCCTGTGAAAGTAGTATTTGAGGAAATCAAAATGTAACTCTAGACCATAGATGAAAACTCAAAGTTGTATATCTAGTAATATACAGCAACAGGTCAAATTTCCATCCTTAAGGTGTGTGTTTTGTGTCGACTGATTGTCAAATGAAAATAACTTTTACATGTAACTATATAAACCGCAAATCTTAAAGTCCAAATGGCCATTCTGTTGTAATGCCTAATAGCCCATAGAACATATTTCTCTTCCGACATACTTCAAAATTCCTAAGGCTATTTCTCAACCCTCGTGCAGGTTGAAATCAAGAAATCCGCCCCAATACAACTGGCAGTCAATCTGCCCCAAGTTACGATTGAGAGTCATCCTCCTGCATGCACAAACGTGGGGATGTCGAAGACGATCCATGCAGTAACAAAAAAAAAAATCTTCAGAGGAAAAGAGATAATAAAATTCTCTTCAACCCTCTACCATGTCCGTCACAGGTCTAGTGAATATATGAGAGATTAAAGCGAGAAAGCTCTAAGCTGGAAATGACTAAAGGGAATCTAAGTTTTTTCTACTTTAGGTTCCAACAATCCCCCACAAAAAACTCAATTTTTTTGTCAAACAAATACATAGTTAAAACAAATAAGGAAATAAGTGAAATGAGACAAGAAAGACAACAAATAAAATAAAAGTAAACAAACTAAAATAAAAATTACTGGTTTTCAAAGACTTTAACCTTTTTTAGTAAGTAAGCATCCATCTGAAATGTCGTCACTAAGAATTATTTGCCTACACTTGCATATACGCACAATAATATGTATACACATGTCAGAGCTCTAGATAGATACTGACTAAAATCTATATTGCTGAATCCCAGAATAAAGTTGAACTTTTTCCCCTCCAACACACTGCATGTGTTGCTCTAATGCAGTTACCATTTTAACCAAAATTCCTATGCCGACGCTTGTGCACACTTACACTGCATGTGTTGCTCTTAAGGCAGTTATCTTTCAAATCAAAATACATGACATGAGTAACAATCGAAACATTTTATCGGCTTAAACTTACACTGCACTAATTTCCGAATGCCTCTAAAGCAAAGATAGAACCAATGTTTGGCCCAATAATCCTACTATTTATATTTCCAACAAAGAACAGGCTATAAAAAAAATGCAAACACCTTGCTTGAGCCAAAGTCAACTGATGCAAAATAAAATGAGCTACGGAATGAAAAATTTTGAAAAACATTATCCTGCTATTCCAATAGCATCTTCCACTATGGGATCAATCACATATTGATCAAAGTCCAGCCTAGTCATTAATCTATCCCTACCTAAATCGCCCATGTCCTTGTCAGATAAGACGCACATCACATGTACAGATGCATGACCATGATCCTCTACAGGTGATGTGGGCTCCCAAGGCATCGCCCACCACCACAGAAGTTCCCTCGACAGCACAATCCATCAATCGAAAAAATATTATTAAAAAATAAAAAATAAAAATCTAATACAAAAATAGTGTAATGAATACTTATTTTCATTTCACCGGGAGAAAGCAAGTGGGTTATACAAAGAATTCTAGTGGTCACAAAAGGTTCCAAGGAGCTCTTCAAGAAAAGGAAGACCATAGCAAAATAGATTAACAACGACACAGGATGGTTGCAAGATGAAGAAGAGATGTAAAGAAAAGAAAACTGTAATCAAAATCGAATCTTTCATAAAACAAGCGAGAAAAAGATTATACGAAGGAAGTACAGAATCTATTCTCAAACATAGTGAAATGAAGACCACCACCCCAACACCCAAAATTTGGTATAAATATAGATAAATTAAATCGAAAAAAATGGGACCAAATAACACGCCAAAAATTTCAACAATCCATTAAAAGGTGGAGCTGATCTCGCATCAAGAAAACCCCTACCCGGTCGGGAGGTTGTTGACGTAGCTGATTAGCATCTTAAGCTTGCTCCCGCCCTCGGAGGCGAGCCCGGCGTGCATCTCCACCGCCATCGCGTCCGCCACCTGTCGCAGCTTCCCAACGGGCGTGGCGCACCGCTCCTCAAGCTCCTTCAGCAGGGCGGCGACCCGCGCCCACCTACCGGAGCTCCGCATCCGGTACCGCACGACCAGCGCCGCCACCGCGCATGCCGCCGCGGCGCACACCACCGCCGTCGTCACTGCCGCCTTCCCCATGCCCCCGCGAACGAGCTAGTAGGGCCCCAAGCCGATCCCCCGCCCTTCCCAATCGATCCAACAACCTAGGACTCCGAGCCCCGTCTTCCAAAATCCTTCTTTTGGGCGTCAAAAACGATCGAGATCACGAGACCAAGACAGGATTTTGAAGCGATCGGCAGCTGCCTTACCCTGGTTGGGATCGATTAAGGGGAGGCAAGGAGGGATCTTGGAGGCCGGCGCCAGACTCACATAGGATCAGCCATTTCTCCTGGAGGATGACGGAGAATATAGCGGGAGGAAGATAAAGCCGCATATTAACAGAGATTTATAGCTCGTTGTATTAGCATTCGTTGGGCGCATTAAAATACTCTTTTATCTCAAAAATAAATAAATAAATCCTCCGATTTTACCATAATGGCCTCAAATCAAGACACGTGCAATCTTAGCCGTCGATCAACCGGAAGGGAAATAAAATCACATGAAAGCATACGAGCAGTTGCATGTAATATCAGGACATTTATATGATACTCGTATTCATATTTGTTCACTCTACATTTTTAATGTTATGACCGACCGAGTTCCCAAACTTAGAACAAGAAAGATTGCAACATCTGTTTAAGCTCTATTATGTAATATAGTAGTTGACATTTTCTTTAAACTCCTCTGAATAAATCCAAGTAACACTTTTTTATAAATTAAAACTAGCCACAATAATGTATTCGCAAAGACATCATTTTTTTATAAAATCATTCAATTTAGCTAGTTCCTCGAAATCATCATAAAAATATTAAGATTATAAGGAAATAATACAAGGCTAATTTTTTTTTAATTTTTAATTTGATATAAAGTATTATATTAAGATGATACTAATTGCTTGGAGATGATGGGTGGGGGGGGGGGGGGGGCATTTTGGTCATAGAAATTTGTGCAGTTGATCTGGCGGGATGGCAGTTGGCGCGTGGCCGCATAGCTTCGGTGGTGACTTCGACGGCGGGCGAAGCCAAGACGGTGGTCTTGGTCACGTGACTGGATATCGGTTCAAGAACTGAAGTCGCGCTTACAGGCACGTGACTCGGTCCACATAGCCAGCCAACACGTAGTTGGGAAAACCGCTGATGCCCCCCCTCTTTTTTTTCCTCTTTTTTTTTAATGCGAGAATAGGATTCTTATAACCATTATTTAATTATATATATATGCCATATCAGCACCACCTGTACACCTCGATGGCGCCTCATCATCACACACCTCATCCGCTACATCAATATCGATACTTCACAATCACCTGTCATGAACAAATCAAATCGGTTTAGGTTTGATGTGTAAATGAAATCGAAACGACGACTGATAATGTTTGGAAGGGCAAACAAATATATTGTTTTAAAATTTATAATAATTAATAAATTATCTTCAAAATATATAAGGATAGACATGTAGAAACATTTTGTTCCGTTATTAGTTGATTTCTAACAAGAGAAAATCATATTGATATAAACGAAAAGAATTAATATTTTATTTTTTTTAAATACCATAATTTACTTGTTGACCTCGTGGCTTTAGACATAATTGTATTTTATCTTATCATCCGTAAGTAACAAGGGGAAAAGTTAGGCTACACGCAAGAAGACCTCTTTTTGTGTGGGTGCTCAATGCATTAGGCCATGATTAGACCGAACCTTATCTTGATTCCCCACGACGTGTTCGACGAAACTACAGATATCCACTTGGGTCACGGATGAGGGATGGAGAGGGAGACCAGCACAAAAGTTGGTGTGTCCTCAACCCTGCAAGTGTCCGAAAGAGAACAAAGTGAGTGTGAGGCAAAGATGAGGGAGAAATGTTGGCAGCCGTTTGGGCCTCGGAAAGGATACGATTCCACAACGACGTGCATTGACATGGAAGAGAGACACGCGATGCGGCTGACGCCATGGAATGGGTAGGATTGCTCGACGAATCTTTTGCGGCGGATTGAGCCGTGCCAGACTCAAAGTTCGGCCCTTTATATTATTGTTTTCGGGCCACACAATCCATCGACAGGTTCGAGCACCGATATGGATTGAATCCACTTTATCATACCCCCTTTGTCGTCCTTGAGAATATTGGAAAAGGAGACTGCTGCAGAGAGAGATATATATGTTAGAGATTATATACTGATTCCTAACATAAACAATTTATCTTTATATCTGTTGGAGCAAA
The DNA here is from genome assembly GCF_036884655.1 of Musa acuminata AAA Group. Taxonomy (NCBI): domain Eukaryota; kingdom Viridiplantae; phylum Streptophyta; class Magnoliopsida; order Zingiberales; family Musaceae; genus Musa; species Musa acuminata. The sequence goes on along the minus strand of NC_088329.1, from coordinate 33,262,137 downwards.
AATAAATAACATACGTTCTTCATCAAATTAAGTATGAGCGGAAAGATTCAAATAAAGTTTGGATATTCTCGGTCTTCAGAGTAATCTCAATCAAGAACACCATATCCCAAGATACAAATTAAAATCAGCAAAAGAACATGAGACTGAAATAAAGTCACTTTGCTCCTAAATGATTGATTTGTAACATAAACAGATTAAGCTTAAATCAAAGATTTGGGGAATTTGAGACAACCCATAGATATCATTTATGGTAAAAGATGTGCAGTAACTTAAACCCCTCGATAGATGATGCCACTGTGAAAGCAACAAGTGATTGATGCAACTGGACTTTGCATAGATATCGCTGTCTAGAAGATTGGATGGAGCGGAGACTTACCTGACCGAGGTGAAGGTGAGATGTGCATGCGAAAAGAGACCCACCTGCACAAGTGTCTGCCGATGGCACAGGAAGTCACCTTTTGTGTGCAGACACCTCATGCCTCTCAAACACAGAGCTACACCGAAAGCAGTGGGCCAGCCATTGTTTGAATTGGCTTTCAGTTTAAAGCATTGCTTGATTTGGACATTTTTGTTGTTGTTCCTGTTTGAACAGCAGAACAAAGAACTCAAAGTATGCTTTAATAGAACTAAGTTATCCAATTAGGAATTATTTCCTGGGTAGCATGTGGTTTGGTGAAGTAGAACACAAGCAGAGTAGCTGCTTCAGGAGAGAAAGAAGGCTCACACAGATGTAAGATTGGCCAAGGAATTATTTACACAGCATCTCACTGGTAAATTATAGCAAGAGTGGAGAATGGAAAGTTACTATCATGTTTGAATTAAAAGATGTATAAACATATAAAAAAAATCTTTTTATATTCTTACCATCATAACATTAAACTGACAAGGGTACTAGTGTCATTTACAATTTCAATCAAGATTCGTTATACCGTACCATACCGACGTTTCGACCCGGGCTCGGTATGGTACGGTACCGGTGTACTGGACGGTACATCAGAGCGTACTGAGCGATACATCCTGGTGTATCGAACAATTTTTTATTTTTTTAATACTATAGCAGTACTACAATATAGTACTGTAGCACTGTAGCGATATCGGACGGTCTACGTACCGGTAACCTGTCGGACCGGTACATACTGCCCGGTACGGGCGGTACGTTTCAATATGACAGACCTTGATTTCAATATCTCTAACTTTTGCCATTTCTACACAACCTCCAATCTACCATTCCAAACAAGAAGGGTGAACTGTTGATTCTTCATAATGCTAAGCTGATGAAACAGCTAGAGTTATAGTGAGTGGTCAATCATCTAAAGTAGGATTCACTTTGACAGAATATTTTCATCGTTACAAGCATACCTAGAATATTCTGATCACACGATAGAAGCAATGTAGGAAAGAACTAGGACTGAAGGAAATCATTACTCATGATGCCAGATTTCTAATTATTCTGGCGCAATGGCGGCTTATTGGCTTCCCTGAAACCCCTTGCATCTTTTCTCCCCTGTGTACTAAGTTCTTCAGTTAAGGTGGTAAAACACCAACACATTTGAAGCAAACCAAAGCACTCTCCTTTCAGGTGATGACAATAGTTTTCCATTATATTGAGCAATGCTTCAATCAGCAAGCTGTAACTAAACGAATGGAGTTGACAACAATAAACTTAAATGAACACTCCCCTTTCATTCCATACTGAATACAAAAAATGTACTGTACTTGATGGTAATGCATGCATGTTAAAACATTTACATAGTAATTTGATTAAATAATACCAGAAAAAAGATCTATGCTCAATGATAAGGCATGCATGAGGGAGCAAATACACAAGCAAATACAGCAAAATTGGTTGCATGTTTTTGAAGGCAACTGACAGGTATTACCAGAAATTTTAAGCTAATATGTCTTTGCCGATGTGTACATACTGATGAAATAGCAACCCTTGAATTTTAAAGTATAAGCCAATTTGTTGTTATAAGAGGGGAGGATGAGCATTCACCAACAAATGGATAAACAGAGGATGAAAAAACATCGATAGACGGATTAAATGCTTTAATAGATGCTAAAGACACAAGAAATTTTTTCTTGAAATTAAGCAAAGACAGCAAAAAATAAGCTTCGGTCTAATGCAAAAAAAAATGAATCATGGATGTTAACCCTTGCTGGGACACCAACTATAGATAAGCATGTGTTTATCCTTCTTCCTTCTTCCGTATGTCAACACAAGAAACATCAAGATGTTCATGACAACTTAATAGATCACCAGAAGAAAATATTGATACCATGTAAAACACAAACATCACGACATGCAGTAGAGATAAAAAAAAAGTTCTACCCTATGTTTACTCGGGCCCTGAGTCATCTTTCCTAACATGCCACAGGAAAATGGCTTATGAATTTGCTATGAGGTGCCAGTGAAAAAAATCACATGTTCACAAACTAACCATGAGTATTAGCTGAGATGAAAAATGTTAAACTAGAGAAGACAAAAGAAGAAACCATAGAACTAATACAACAGGTAGTAAAGTGAACGAAAATGGGAGGAGAATCAGAAAATGAGCTTGACTAATTTTAGCGCGATGCCATGATCATTCTCGATTTTTCCTATGTGTTGGATGTTTGAAGATAGACGTATAGCATGTAAATTCCTGTTGTTACATGATTCTTGAAGCCAATTACTGCAATGGTGTCTGTGAGATCAAATAGTGGAGAATTACTGCAATAAAGGAAGGCTCGTGATGTTGCATATAGCTTGGGATAGTTAATCAGAAAGGAATCTTGTTGGACATTGCCTAGCCATTGGAATGTTATGGACATTCAGATCTAAATTAAAGGAGCAAAAATCTACAAGGGTTTACATGCTTTAACAAAGATAATAACTGAGAAGTTACTGATGCATCAAATTACTACTAAAGTCATTCTTGATTAAAAGAAGGTTTTGCTTTGCGTAGGATGTAATCACAGAAAATAAGAGGGGATGAGCGACTAAAGAGTACAGGCAAATGAAAAAGTGTGACACTTGTTTACATCTTCTTGTAGGAACCATTCTTCCATATTGAGGATCAAAGGCCTCGGTGCAGCTGAGTCATTCTCAAAGTGTAACCATTATTATAGGTAATAAAGCGGACCGTCAGTAACCTATTTCTCATCTATGTTAAAGATTTTGCCTCGTCGTGTGCCCTATTCTAGTCGGTTAAACGCCAAAATTAATAATCTATTTGTCAGACGTTGCCTTGTCATAGCCAGTTCGATATGAATCTCCTTAGCATCAATTGTTATTTCTATCATCCGCCTGCATTCTACTTGAGACCAATTTTCATCAAATGCAAAATTATGTTGAACTAATACTTTGAATTACACATGATAATTTCTTAAAGGTGTTCAGCACAAGTAGCTCTCCTTCTCGACCATGTCATGATTCCCAATTCTTTAGAGACAAGCAAAATCTAAATTAAGAAAACAGAAACTCTAATTTTCGTGAGTATTTTTATCAGTTACCTACTTTTCACTGGCAAAAGGTAAAGAAAAGAAACAAAAAAAAGAACAGTCTAACATAGCAAAAACGCAAAATCTCAAATGTAAAAGCTAGTCGATTCTGGAGGATATATCTAATAAACCCTAATACATCTACATCACTGTTAAGCCAAATAAATTCTCAACATTGCAGTTGCAGGAAGAAAACACAACAAAATTGAAGAAAAAGACCATAGCTGCATGCTCTACGCGATCAGAAACACAATTTCTCAAAGAAAAAAAACAAGCTTAAACATATTCCTGATACAAAAGATCACTTAATTATGTTATAGTTATCCAGCCCAGATAAGAGCAAAACACAATAAGAAGATACAACGATCTAATGTATTACTTTTGACCTAGTACAGGTCCTCATATAAGTAATTCATGGCAGTCTGACAGCATATGTAGATAAGAAGAAGAAACAGAAGCGGATGATAGCTGGAAGAGAGCCAGTTACTTGTTACGATGTAGCATCAGAAGCAACAAGATGAAGGTGAGAGAAGAGAGACGGGGCACAACCAAGGAGGTCAGATGATGTAGTCGGACCACTCCTGGATGAAGGATGTGTGATCCATGGATTCGCTGGGCAGGTCGTCGTGCCTGGCGGGCTTGTCCTTCCCCCCGACGAGTCGGGCGGGGTTCCCAACGGCGGTGGTCCTGGGGGGCACGTCGATCAGCACGACGGATCCGGCCCCGATCTTGGCCCCCTCGCCGATGCGGATGTTCCCGAGGATGGTGGCGCCAGCACCGATGAGGACGCCGTCCCCGATCTTGGGGTGGCGGTCCCCGACGGCCTTGCCGGTGCCGCCGAGGGTGACGTGGTGGAGGATGGAAACGTTGTTGCCGATGACGGCGGTCTCGCCGACGACGACGCCGGTGGCGTGGTCGAGGAGGATGCCCTTGCCGATGCGGGCGGCGGGGTGGATGTCGACGGCGAAGACGTCGGCGATGCGGGACTGGAGGGCGAGGGCGAGGGGGCGGCGGTTCTGGGTCCAGAGGTGGTGGGACACGCGGTGAGCCTGGACGGCGAGGAAACCCTTGTAGTTGAGGAGGCAGTGGGAGAAGGAGGCGCAGGCGGGGTCGCGGTGACGGACGGCGAGGAGGTCGGCGACAACAGCGGAGATGAGGGAGGGAGAGGAGGAGAAGGAGTGGAGGAAGAGGTCGTAGAGGAGGGTGGAGAGGAGGGTGGAGGAGCAGAGCTTGTTGGCGAGGTGGAAGGCGAGGGAGCGGGCCAGGGAGGGGTGCGACAGCACCGTCGCGTACAGGAAGCTCGCTAGCGCTGGCTCCGAATCCGCGTCCCGGTGCGCCTCCGCCTTGATCTGCGCCCACACCCACGACTCCTCCGTCTCCGACTCCGGCGGTGGGTACGTCGGCACCATCGCGGCCGTAGGGCCAACGCCGTTGTGGTTCACCTGGCCCGCCGGCATCTCTCTCTCTCTCTTCTCTCTATGCGAGTATCGTGATGGCAAAGCCAGAGGAGGAGAAGGCGGCGGCGGCGGCAGAGGACAAATGTGCGTGTATGACCTTCAAGTTGTGTCGTGGCAGTCTCTGGAACGATAACAGGTAATATAAAAATCTACATTTATAAAATAATAATAAATACGCAACACACTTTCGTGAAATGGTAGGAAGCCTTTTGTTGAACAATTCAGAAAATGGGCGAGAAAAGTCTTTTTATTAACCCATTTTCCGGATTTTTCAAAGGGGTGCATCACCTTTTCTTAATATCGGAATATCTCTTTTTTTTTAAATGAATAAATGGGTCCATGGATTTTGACAATATTTTTGTTTATAATATTTTTTTTAAAAAAATATTATAAATATCTTTAAAAATATTATAATTAATATGAAAGTCTTGTTCTGGTTCTAAAATAATAATGATACATATCTAAAATTATAATTTTTATATAAGGTGGTTTATACTAAATTTTGAGTCCATTTATTTCAGTTATAATATTTTTGAATATATTTATAATATTTTAATAAAAATATCATAATATTATAATTAATATAGAAGTCTATGTATTTGTTTGTTCTTATTCCTAAATCAATAAGGATAGTTATTTGAGACTTCATTTTGCATATAGGTTGATTGCTATTAGGTTTTGAGTCCATTTACGTTAGTAATAATATTTTTGAATAAGTTTACTGTGTCCTAGCAGAGGTACTAAGATAATATAAATATATTTAAAAACACTATAATTGAAATATAAGTCTTTTTATTTGGTCATTCTTGTTATTAAACTGATAGAGATAATTATTTGAAATCTTTTATATATATATATATATATAACTTAGTTTCTATTGAATTTTCGATCAATTTGTCTCAGCTACAATGTTTTAAAATATAGTATTTTTGGTTAAAATATTATAATTAATAATATAAATCTTATACCTAAAAAATTAGATAAATCCATTTTACGAGATAAATCATGCCGAGAGGGTACTTGAAAAGGTTGACGTACTCCGTAAAAAATTTGAAAACAGACATCCCTCTCTCAAAAAATAATTAAGAAAAAAATGATTTTTTTTTATAGAAAATCACTTTAAAAAAATTTCTCTCGTTAATTTCTTTTATGGATTAGTTGGGCGATTGCAATTACCAAAATTTATATTGTGCTAGCCATAAAGTTTATGACAGATTATTAGGCAGTTAGATATGAGTGAAACCAAAAGTAAATTATATTATGTATTTTTTAAATATATAAACATGGCAAATTAGTTAAGCTGTTTGCCACCAATCACATGTGCATAAAAGGTTTTCAATTCCATATAATTTAATTATGTAATTCTGATCAATCATCTTAATTTTGTCTCAAAATTCAATTAGTTTGTGATATGAATAATACGTAGTTATAAGGTATACTTTGGGCCTCGGTCAGTCACAATCGATGTCACGCCACATCATAGCCAAGTCAGTAAGAGAAGCACCCCCACGCGCCGAGCCAACAATCGTATCAAGATACTACTCAGTATGTCCCATCCCGGTAAGCCCGGGACGGTGCCGCATGGCGTCGTTCTGCACGTCCCAGGATGACGGCCGCACAAAGGTACCATCTCATCCCTCAATGATCGACTGTCATGTCAAACTCGCATACGACCGACCCTCGTATAGTAGTATAAAAGCCCTTGGTCGGCATCCGGCCAAAGGAGAAAAAAAAGGAGGCAGAAAGCAGAACCCCACACTGGCTTACCTGTCGAGGGGCCACAATCGATAATGACCCAACGGGGCCTTTTGTGTAGGAAAATGGCAACGTCCGAGGCGAGGCCATCCCGATCAATATAGGCGTCCTTCATACCAACGCGCCAATCAACATCCCGACGAAGAAACGTCAATATTGCGATGCCAACACACCAATTGAAGGGCTTGACTGGCTTCGGCATCCAGATAAGCTGACCGAAGACTCCCGACATCGCCCCGTGGACCAGGCTGTGCTGACTCATCAGCCATGGCTTATCAGTTCACCAATATTTTTGGCACTAGAAAGAGGGACATGTTGCAGGAGAATCACGCAGGATCCCTCCCAGAGGAAGAACCATCAACCGGTCACCCCTCTGTCGGGCCTGGAGATCAACCCCTCCCCATCCTCAGAGACGAGAGAATCCCGGCCTCGATGCCATATCGCTACTGGCACCTATTCAATGACCCAGAGTTGTCACCCCCCGGGCTTACCATGGGACCCTCGGTCGTCTCGCCCGAAGCATTCCTCGGCCTAACCAAGCAAGTGCATGTGATGGCGGGAATGATGTAGATGATCGTCCCACTCATTCCTCAGATCATCCGACTAGCGGCTCCCCCGATTGACCCGATATGACAAAGATCGAGCAGGGAGCAAGTTGGGACGGGAGAAGCCCGAGAGCATATAATAGACCCGAGAGGCTTGCCCGAGCAGAGCATACCCGCACCCTGATGGATCCAGTTATCCTGGGTCAACTAATGCCTGGACGAGTTCTAGTGCGAGTTCCAGAAGTCACGGGGCGAGACGGGCGAAGGTAGCTCAGGCGGATCCCCTTTTACTCCGGAAATACAGGACAAGCCTATACCCCTCAACTTCAGGCTGCAAGGACTGGAGACGTACGACGGTGGCTCCGATCCCGCAGAGCACATCGCCGTGTTTTGGGCTCAGATGGCCCTCTATGGCACCTCCGATGCACTGATGTGTCGGGCATTGCCGACCACCTTTAGGGGACCGGCACGAGCGTGGTTCAACTGGCTACTCCCGTCCTCGATCTTGTCTTTCGACCAGCTCGCCAAGGAGTTCGAGCAGAATTTCCTTGCCAGCATGCATCCCAGACCTTCCATGGCCACTTTGCTCGTGTTATCCCAGTGCGAAAATAAGTCGCTCTCTCAGTTCGTGGCACGTTTCGCTACTAAAATCCTAGGATTCCCGGATGCTCATCCTTCTTTAATCATGTAGGCATTTCTGATGGGTTTGAAGCCTTCAAGGTTCTTCTAGCCATTGATCAAGAAGCCGCCATCAACCATCCCCGAGATGCTCTAGCGCGCCAACCAGTACATCGCCGCCGAAGCTCTGGTAGCGGGAAAGCGCATGGGCGAGAAGAGGCCAAGGGCAGAATAATCCCGAGGAACGACCTCAGTAGCCCCAGGGCAACCCCGCCAGAGGCCCAACCGACAAGAGTTGCTACTCCCGAGGCCCTCGCCTCTCCCTCTAAATGCATCTCGTACCAAGATCTTCCTCCAAATCAGGGAGAAGGGCCTCTTGCGATAGCCCAACCCCATGAAAGCTACTCACAAAAATTGGTCCAAATATTACAGGTTCCACCGAGACTACAACCATGACATGGAAGACTGTCGTGACCTCCAGAATCAAACCGAGGACCTGATCCGAAGAGGTCACCTCAGGTGTTATCTCAAGGAACCTCGGGAAGCAACTCCGCGCCCTAGGGGACCTGTCGAAAGGCAGATCGACATCATCTCTGGAGGACCGGCTACCGACGGCAGCAACTCCACGGCAAGGAAGGCCTATGCTTGGAGCACGGTCGAGAAATGTCCCCGACCCGAGCTCGAGCCCGAAATCACTTTCAGAACTGAAGAGGTTGAGCGCTCCCATCACAATGATGCTCTAGCGATCTCCATCCGGATGGCCAACGCTTGGGTCAAAAGAGTAATGGCCGACACCTTGACGCCTTCAAGAAGCTCGGCTTAACCAATGAGGACCTCACCCCCATAGCGTCGACACTTACCGGGTTCATCGGGGATTCTATCTCCCTGCTCGGAACCACCATCATCCCTATCACCATCGGGGAAGAGCCGAGAGCCAAGACAATAATGACCACCTTCATGATAGTCGATCTGCCCTTGGCCTATAACATCATCCTCGGCCGACCAACACTCAACAAGTTGAAAGTAGTGGTGTCCACCTACCACCGGGCCATTAAGTTTCCAACTTCGGTAGGGATCGGGGAGTCCCGAAGCGACCTAGGAGAATCGAGGCGATGCTATCTTACAGTGGTTACTCTCCCGGAGAAGTCACGCCCCCGTCAAGTCCCAGATCCCCGAGAAGGAGCTATAGCGTCGAGGCGTCTAAGCCTCCCGAGCAACTCACCGAGGTACTCTTGAAAAGGAACCGCCCCGATTTGATCGTAAAAATCAGGATGGCACTCCCTAAAGCAAATCAACTCTAGCTCATAGACTTCCTGAGAGAGAATGCCGATGTATTTGCATGGTCCTCCAAGGAGATACCCAGGATCGGCCTAGACGTGACCTAGCACCAGCTCAACATCGACCCCGAGGCTAGGCCAGTGAAGCAAAGGCCAAGGAAGTTCGCCCCTGACTGATAGAAGGCGATCGGTGATGAGGTCGACCACCTTAAAGAGGTAGGGTTTATTACCGAGGTAAAATACCCTCGGTGGCTGTCAAATATAGTCCTCGTTAAGAAACCAAATGGAAGCTGGAGGATGTGTGTTGATTACACCGATCTCAACCGGGCATGCCCCAAAGACTGCTATTTACTCCCGAGAATCGACCAGTTGGTCGATGCCACTGTAGGAGAACTTCTTACATTTATGGATGCATTCTTCTCCCAATGACCAGCTGTACTAGATCTGGGACATCCAAACCTATAAATCTGGTATCAAATAGTGGATCACTCATACAGGATATCCTTTGTGTCTCAAGTCTAAAGACCAGATACACCACTAGGACTACGGAATCGTTGTCTGACAATAAGGCATCATCAACCATCCAGCATTCCGTAAACGGATCAATCGGTAAACTTATTCTCCAATGAGCACCTGTACTGTATCTCTAGTGTCCCTACACGAGTAGCTATGAGACCAACTGTATCCATCATATGGATGGGTATATAGCATACCAGTTTATCCGGTTATCATGATGTCCCTCTCGAGTAACCTATGACCAGGATTATTTAGGATCTGTGTTTAAAGGTGAATTGATCTCATTATTGTGATCTCATCACGATCCGATTCCTATTGCACAGATCCAAGGACATCACAATATATACATGCAATAGTTAATATAAAGTGATAAATGTCAAAATATAATAAGTAAAAAGATTTCGTGTCAAGTTACACGTGCCATCACTCACGTGATTGACTTGTTAGGCATCTATGACTAGCAATCTCCCACTTGACCTAAAGCCAATTATCTATGTGTCTGATCCCCATCAAACCCCTGTGACGCTCAAAGATAATCTGAGACAACGACTTTATCAGTGGATCTACAATGTTATCTTCGGATGGAACTCTTTCCACTGCTACATCTCCTCGGGTTACGATCTCTCTGATCAGGTGGAACCTCCTCAGAACATGTTTAGATTTCTGATGAGACCTGGGTTCCTTCGCTTGAGCAATCACCTCGTTGTTGTTGCAATATAAGGAAATCGGCTCCTCGCTACCCGGCACGACTCCCAGATCTGTGATGAACTTCTTCACCAGACTCCCTCCTTTGCTGCATCTGCTACAGCAATGTACTCCGCCTCTGTGGTCGAGTTAGTAGTAGTATCTTGCTTAGAACTCTTCCAGCATACTACTCCTCCATTCAAGGTGTACACATACCCTGAATTTGACTTGCTATCATCGACATCAGACTGAAAACTTGAGTCCGTGTAGCCTTCAACCCTGAGGCTACTATCTTCATATACTAGTAAAAGATCCTTAGTCCTTCTCAAGTACTTAAGGATACACTTTACTACTTTCCAGTGCTCCAAGCCTGGATCCACATGATACCTGCCCATGACACTCAGAGCATGCGCTATATCAGGCCTAGTACATAGCATGACATACATGATAGACCCTCTCGCTAAGCCATAAGATATCATATCTATGTTCACCCTTTCTTCTGGAGTCCTTGGGGACATACTCCTAGAAAGCGATATCCCATGTCTCATCGGTATGAGTCATCTCTTGGAATTTTTCATGCCAAACCTTTTGATAATGGTTTTTATGTACTTGGAATGGGACAAGCCAAGCATTCTCTTGGATCTGTCTCTATAGATCTGAATCCCTAAGATATATGATACATCCCCTAAGTCCTTCATAGAGAAGTGTCTAAATAACCAAGCCTTTACTGTGGATGGCATTCCTACGTCATTCCCAATAATCAGGATGTCATCCACATATAACACTAAAAAGATGATAGCGCTCCCACTTACCTTCCTGTACACACAAGGCTCATCTTCGTTCTTAACGAAGTCATAAGATCTGATTGCCTCATCAAATCTTATGTTCTAACTTCGGGAAGCTTGCTTTAGTCCATAAATGGATCTAAGCAACCTGTACACCTTATCTAGGCAGTTCTTGGACACAAATCCATCAGGTTATATCATATACACCTCCTCCTCAATGTTCCCATTGAGGAATGCAGTTTTCACATCTATCTGTCAGATCTACATAAAATTGAATATTGTGTGTTAGGTACCTGAACAAACTCTAGCTATCGAGCGGTGCTTGAGCTTGGTTCTCCAACCTCACTCAACTCTATCATACTCCCACTATCTTTGCCAAGAATGTGTTCTTTCTCAAGGAACACTACTCGATTAGATACAAAGACCTTTTGGTCCTCGAGATGATAGAAATAATACCCACAAATTTCCTTAGGGTATCCCACGAACTTACACTGCTCTGTCCTCGATTCTAACTTATCGGGGTTGTGTCTTTTAACATGGGCAAGGCAGCCCCAAATCTTAACAACCTTAAGATTGGGCTTCTTCCCTTTCTATATCTCATATGGTGTTGACACTACCAACTTAGTTGGAATTCTATTCAGAAGGTAAGCTGCGGTCTCTAGGGCATATCCCCAGAATGAGATGGGTAGGTCAGTGAAACTCATCATGGATCGTACCATGTCTAATAGCGTACGATTTCTCCTTTTAGAGACACCATTGAGCTGGATGTATAAGGATGTGTCCATTGGGATAATATCCCATGGTCTTTGAGGAATTGAGTAAACTCTATACTTTAAGTACTCACCTCCTTGATTTGATTGAAGAGTCTTGATACTCTTTCCAATCTGGTTCTCCGCTTCATTCTTATAATTTGAATTTCACAAAAGCTTTAGACTTATACTTCATTAAGTACATATATCCATACCTTGAGAAATCATTAGTAAATGTAATGAAGTAGGAGTAACCATTAATGGCATGAGTTGATATGGGTCCATATACATCACTATGTATGAGTTCCAGCATCTCAGTGGCTCTCTCTCCAGTTTCACCAAATAGAGAGTAGGTCAGTTTTTCACGAAGGCAAGGCTCGCAAGTTGCATATGACTCATAGTCGAATGGATCTAAATATCCATCATTTAGCAACTTTTAAATCCTTCCCTCATGGATGTAACCTAGCCTACAATGCCACAAGTATGTACTGTTCACCTCATCTCGTTTCCTCTTAGACATACTTATATTCATGATATGCGGAGTAGTCGCTAGCATAAATAAACTATTATGCAATGTTCCTTTCGTGATGATCTTATCATCTAATAATATCGAACAACCATTATTCTCAAAAACTAATTTATATCAACTAACTATCAAACATGAAATGGAGATAATGTTTTTGATAATAGAAGGAACAAAATAACATGCATCTAATCCAATAAAAGCTCCACTATGTCATGGACAAACTTCTAAACAGGATGTTTGATGTAATGCTTATGTATGTCCATATCTTTTGGTATGTTCATGCTTTATACAGCATGTAGAGGGACGGTCGAAGGCTTAATAGTCCCATTTTAGTTAGGTTGGTGGCCGCTTTAGGCTTGTAAATAAAGGTTGTGTCATGTGGACACGTGTGAGAGATTGTCGGTCTGTAATGGACCATTTTACCCTTTGTTGTGTAACTATTCAGAGCTTGTAAAGTCTGTTTGTAATTTGCATTGTCTATGAAGTGTTTTCGGAGATGTTTACTTGTGGATCCCGAGTGAGGCATTCTCTGTAACCCGTTCTCTCTTTTGTTGGTCCTAAGGGACAATGGGAGGCTTTGGGGAGGTTGACCTTTGTGGACAGACACGCAAGGGTGCCGCACGACTTAGGCAAAACCAGCTAAGTCCGTGACAGATGGTATCAGAGCGGGACAAGCACTTATAGAAACACTTAGCATGCAAACGTGGGGGACCTAGCGGGGCTGCGTTGAGGGCAGTCAGCACATGCGCGACCATTTGGGGGAAAACGGGCATGGAGATGTAGGGAAAAGGAGTCGCTCGAAGGAGCGGGCATCTGACATTGACATTCAGAGGAATGGCCAACCCTTCGCGCAAGAGGCACCACGAGAATATGCAAGCTTGGAAGAATGCAGAGTGCACAAAGGTTGGGATGGCTGAGTTTGAGCTACGGCTCAACGTTAACAACTATACTTGATGGTGCTCAAGACAAGCGAGGCGCTTGGTAAAGGATGAGACCATGCAAGGTGGAATGAGTTGTTCAGCGACTGAAAGAGTTGTGCAAAGCTCACAGAGGTGAGGGGAATTGCTAACTCAAAGAATTTGGTACTTATGCATGGGCTTGTATGCGGACGATGGAATGTTCGTGGCCATCCCAAGGCGATCGAAACTCAGCGCCATGGAGCATTGAATCTTTCTCTTCGGCATGTGAAGGATACGTCCATAGGAGGCTGAAGGGTGCAACGAGTTCAGCATGTTGCTAGGCCTTGAGTGATGCAGCGGGGGCTGTATTGACATGGAGTCGCAATCTAGCAAGTTGCAGGAGGCAGAACAATGCACAGTTTGTTCAGCAGATCGGAGTAGTCCAAGGGGATGGTGGTCTCCGAAACGAAGAGAGATGTTGCTCCAACGGGACAGTTATCCATGAGGGATAAGTCTCGGCTCTCTAGAGGGAGAATCATGTGCAATAGATTACACATGTTGATGAGGAGTACCTCAACAAACAATAACTCCATGAAGCTCAATGGTCCGAGCAAGCGGCGAGGAGTCATCGCATGATCTCGCTTGAGAGAATGCATTGATGGATGCATTGCGAGATCAAGTGGGGGAGCAACCCAAAACAACTCAAATGAAGGCACACTTGGAGTCGATATGGAGATCGGACTCAAGGGAGGGCTAACCTGTGGAATGGTGGGCGCGAGGGCTACCATCGACTCAATGCAAAAACGAGGAGCGGAGTAACTTGGGTGTAACTTGGCGAAGTACCCAAGCCGCATGAAGGGAGCCAGCATAGAAGTTGGAACATGGAGCAGAGGCACAGTGCTTTCCTTAAACAAAGGTCAAGGACATGAACTCTTGTAGAGGCAAGAGTAGGATCATGTTGTTCCATGGGTCCTTCATTCTGACAGAGCGAACTTATCTTGCATGGTGCCAAAGACGAAGGGAGCTTCTGGGCACATGCACCTTATCTCGGAAAAGCATTTGATGGAGGAACTAAGGCAACTCAATTTGTGGAGGCGAAGTTGGGTTCAGAAGGCCTTAACACGGGGCAAGAGGACGCAGAGGTTGGTACTCTTGAAGAATATGCCACAGTGTTGTAAATCAAGTTGCTAGGCAGGAAGCGGTGCGCAGCAGAGATTGTGCTGGTAGGGGCAAAGGCCTAGGATCCAGACAATGGGGCACTAATTGCAGCGAAGTTGGGGAGACTTCGGGAGCTACTAGGCGACGAACTGTCATAGAGTGGTGCTTCATCTAGGTGTGACCCAAGAGTGGGTGGATGAAGGTCGATTGCCAAAGGAGCGAACAAAATTGAAGGTGGAAGAGACCCTACGATGTATTGGCAGAGGCCACACATGAAGGGTTCACAATTCGAGTTCATCCCACAAGGATCAGAATGCAATAGAGATGTCACCAGGAGGCGACATGGTGTAGCGGATCGTGGTGGAACAGTTCGTGGCAATGCGATACACACGACATAGTCCCGTGAGGGACTAGATCATACAGAGGTATGATCGGAAGCTACTGGAAGCTCCACTTTGGTGAACAACACGACGGCAAGTAGGGCTATGGATTCAAGGAGTGAAGGCCATGGTACCGCAGAGGCGGGTCTTCTGTGCGTGCATCGAATTTTGCATCGGATGAAAGCTTTGGTCATCAGTATATGGGGGTTGTGTTCCACCAAGGGAAAAGTTCAAATGCAAGTACTAGTGAGTCCCATGGGAGGGACTTGATCATATAGAGGTATGATCGAAGCAGCTGGAGTGTTGGACTGCTCCAGAGCTTATATTCACTTAAGGGAGCCCGGCATGTCAGAGGATAAGGTCGAGTAAGCGAACGTTGCTACCAAGGAAGCTAAGGAGAACAAAATCGATGCAAACCCTATAATGCGATGGCAGAGGCCATGCATGGGAGTTACAGTCTGTCTTTCCATCGACCAAAGGGAGCTGCTTGGAGAACACAGAGGTGTTGAAGTAGGGGGTCGAAAGAGGCGAGGAAGCGACGACGAGTCCAGAGGGACTTAGCTACCCAAAATCAAGCATCAGTTAGAATGGAGGTGGACTCATAGGAGTGCCACAAAGATATATCTACTGATCGTGAAGAAAAGGGATGCAGATGCGAGGCGGCGGATAGTAGGGCCATGGGCATGGCAGCGCCATGGTACCGCAGAGGCGGGACTTCCGTGAAAGTCATTAATCCCTTGCTCTCATGGAGGGAGAGCGCTTGGTCGTGAAAGGGGCCGAGGAGGTGGAGCATGCAGAGGCAAACTCCAAGTACCGAGACAAGGCTGAAGGGCAGAGGCCAAGGATCTTCGTAAGACCGGTGTCAACGAGCTTCTCATCAAGACTTCGGGTCAGGCAAGAGTGCATCACCAAGGAACGAAGCAGGCAGTATGCGGCGCTGTACCTTTGCTACTCAGTGGAGTAGGCGGCAGGGTTGATGGAGAAGACGGTACAATCCCAGAGGCGACCAAACCTATGAGAGAATCACTCCAAGTTGGGGTGAAAACTTTCTGCATTCCAGAAATTCGATGGCATTGAGAAGGTGAATCACAGTAACTAACTCAATGCAAGGAGTGCAAACACTTCAAGTGCTTTAGAAGTGTGAGCAAAGAGCAGGCGAAGGCCAGTGACCAGCTCGATGAATGGAGTACAGCCTCGAGGAGGCGGGCGAAATCAAGTAACCTTTGCCTTTTCAACTCTTAAGAGATTGGGCGAAACCGAGTACCCCAATTTTCTTATCCATCCAGCAGTAGACCTCTGCACATGTTCAAAGACCCTTCAAAGATAATGGAAGACAATAGTTGTCAAATCCTCACCAATAGTGATCAGTGATACTGAGAGTAGATTATCCGCTTCATTTCCCAACAAAATACCAATCGAAAGTGGAAGTGATGCGAACCTACTTGGATGTGACAACTAAGTGAAAGAAGAGTTAATGAGCAAATTTTGTGGAGGAAGGACCCGAAACTTCAAAAGTTTGCAAGACGATGCTCGTTAAAGCTCCAACAAGCATCCACCCAATTCAAGCAACATGAGGCATTTGAGAGATTGGCGCAGTAAGGATGGTCTTTTCCTTCATCTGAAGGATCCGCAGGAACCAACAGGGATCAACACAACTCAGCCAACCCCACACTAGAGTCAGAGTCATTGGCGAGTTGAAGTAGCATGGCAGATCAAAAGTTCGACTACTCAAAAGCAACAGCGGAGAGCAATTGGGAGCCAGGAGACGCATTGCAGTTGGAGCAGAAGATTGAAGACTCAACAAAGGCGAGGAGTTGTAGTGTCGACAAAGGCTTCAACGAGGACGTCGAACGAATAAGTGGGGGAGAATGTCACGAACAAACTTCTAAACAGGATGTTTGATGTAATGCTTATGTATGTCCGTGTCTTTTGGTATGTTTATGCTTTGTACAACATGTAGAGGGACGACCGAAGGCTTAATAGTCCCATTGTAGTTAGGTTGGTGGCCGCTTTAGGCTTGTAAATAAAGTTTATGTTATGTGGACACGTGTGAGAGATTGTCGGTCTGTAATGGACCATTTTACCCTTTGTTGTGCAACTGTTCAAAGCTTGTAAAGTCTGTTTGTAATTTGCATTGTCTATAAAGTGTTTTCGGAGATGTTTGTTTATGGATCTCGAGTGAGGCGTTCTCTCTAACCCGTTCTCTCTTTTGTTGGTCCTAAGGGACAATGGGAGGCTTCGGGGAGGTTGACCTTTGTGGACGGACACGCAAGGGTGCCGTACGACTTAGGCAAAACCAGCTAAGTCCGTGACAACTAGGCAGATGTAGGGCGACCTCGCCAATAGCTACTATTGTAACTTTTACTCTATTGCCCATCTTGAGGTCTATCTCGCCTCTTTCTAGTCTCCTAGGCCTTGCCAGAACCTGCAACGAATTGCATATATGATAAGCACTATCAGTATCCAATACCCATGTGTTATCATAAGAGTCTGACAAATGGAGATTGATCATGAATGTACCTGAAGCTTCTCCAAGCTTTTGTTTCGCCCTCTCTGCAATGTACTTTTTGCAGTTACTCTTTCAGTGCCCATCTTTGCCACAGTGGAAGCACTGGCCTTTGTCCTTTGCTGGGTCTTGCTTAGCAACCTTTGCTTTACCTGGTCTGCCCTTGCCCTTGCCCTTCTTAAGAGACTTTTCTGCTTTCCTTTTCTTTCTGGTCTCACTAGTATAGAGAATTGGCTTCTCATTCTTAATAGTACTCTCTGCCTCCCTTAACATATTGAGGAGCTCTGGGAGAGTCACCTCAAGCTTGTTCATATTAAAATTCATTATGAACTATGAAAAGGAATCTGGTAGGGACTGAAGCACAATGTCCACACATAAGTTATCCTCTAGGACCATTCCTAGTCTTGTGAGTTTCTCTATCCACTCAATCATCTTTAAGACATGGTTCTAAACCAGTGTCCCCTTAGTCATCCTAGGACGGAAGAGGCTCTTGGATATCTCATATCATTGAGTCCTTCCCTGTTCCTCAAACAATTTACGGATATATAGGAGAATGGATCTGGCATCCATCTTTTCATGTTGTCTTTGTAACTCAGGAGTCATAGAGCCTAACATGTAGCACTACGCAAGAGTGGAGTCATCAATGTACTTTACGTAGCGAGCGATCTCATTCTCGCTTGCCCCTTCCTCGGGCGTAGGCATTACTGTATCAATGACGTATATGATTTTCTCCACCGTGAGAACAATTCTCAAGTTGTAGAGCCAATCCGTATAATTTGGACCAGTGAGGTGGTTGACATTAAGTATGTCACGTAAGGGATTTAAAACCAACATTTTCTAAAAATAAAGATACAGTAGAAATGAATGACATACAGATTTTATAAGAAATAAACAATCAAGATATGAGCTTCTATCTTAATATGCTCTCACTATTTTACTAGCGAGTCATGCGACACCCTCAGCACGTGAAACGGAAGTCTCCGGTAGACTTCTAGTGGGGATTAGGATCCAATCAGCATCTTAGTGTAACCTCGAGGGGCTTGACTAATCACACTAAGTCTAAAAGGTAGGCAACTCTTGCCGATCACAACTCCTTGTGATTCCTATCCTGTTCGGCCTCTGAATCACCATGGTCTCGAGGGACTCGACTAACCATAATGCTCGGTTAAGTCAACACCATCGTTACAAAATGAGTCCGATTCGATAGTATACCCTCGAGGGACTCGACTAAGCATACCATGTCCTCAGGTCACCGGTGACATCTCTATGTTGTAAGCAAGATAGCAAATCGCGATATATGTGAGCCTCGAGAGACTCGACTAACTCAACCTACATCGGGAATCGGTTCCTACCTATAACAATGGAAGGCCACGTGGGTCAATCTAATTGCCTCACGTTGACCGACTTAATATTATCGAGAGAGATATTTCTATGATTTGGTCTCCTAATATGACATGTCACGCATATACATATTTAATATATATCTACATCGCACGTAAATATATATACATATCTAGTATGTGTATAAGTAATCACACTAGATGATCATGGACCATAAACTAATGTGATCAGGCTCGAGCCAGTAGGCCTAATCACTCACATCAAGATCTATGTGTGCAATGGTACATCTTCATGCCCTATGATTGTCCATCTCATCCTCGTTGGTTCCATCGACATCTCAATGCATCTTCATGCATCACGATCGTCCGTCTCGTGGATCCCGCTATCGCATCCACGCTCCCGCTGCGCCTCCTCATGTGATTACAACTTAATCATAGGCACGCAGGCCCGACAATAAACGAGAAATATAATGGACGCTCGCAAACCTTAATAATAATAATCACAAGTATACACATCACACGGTCCATGATCATCCATCCACACATCAAACATCGCACGTATAAATGATTATCATATAGGACTACTAGATAATAATAAAAAATAATAATCAACTAAACCTTTTAATTAATTAATATTTTCTGAAATCAAGGACATGTAGGGAATTTTTGAATCCTAGGGGTATTTTTGTAATTTGGATAAAAGACTGAAACTAGAATTTCTCAAATTTCGAGGGGGCAAAACTATCTTTTTACCTAAAACCCTA
Source organism: Musa acuminata AAA Group (assembly GCF_036884655.1). Classification (NCBI taxonomy): domain Eukaryota; kingdom Viridiplantae; phylum Streptophyta; class Magnoliopsida; order Zingiberales; family Musaceae; genus Musa; species Musa acuminata. The sequence continues at coordinate 33,242,695 of NC_088329.1, read as the reverse complement.
AGCCCCTCTCCCTCTTCCATGTTGCTGCCAGGGTGGCGGCAACATGTGCAACGGGGCCGGGGCGCCGCCCCTACAGGTGGGTGCCCTTGTGGGTAAGCGTTGCCCCCGCAGGTGGTGCTACCTCGCCGGGCGGTCGCCCCTACAGGAGTTTTGCCCATGGGAGTAGCGGCCACAGACGTCGCTCCCCTACGGTGCGTCACCCCGCGGGAGCAGCGGCCGTAGGCGCCGTTGCCCTGCGGTGCCTCAGCCTGCGGGCGCTGTGGCCACAAGCGCCACTGCTTCGCGGCGTCTTTGCCCGCGGGTCCAACACCTCAGGCGCCGCCCTTGCGCGCCACCACTGTAGGTGGCCTGCCTGCACAAAGATGGCAGCAAGCACAGCAAGGGCAGCAATAGTTGCTGCCCTTCCTCGATTATTGCGTTAACAATTTAACGTCAAAATTCTTCATAAACACAACACATGCAGTTCAAAACCAATCATTCATATGAACAACCTGACTCTGATACCACTATCTCTGCCCCCCGACATTCCCCGAGGAAAGCCACCAGATAGCGTTAAGAGTTCGACGCCATCTGGGATGGTGATATCCCCCACTTGCAGAGGCACACCTCGATGACAGGATGCAGCGGGAACCGCAGTCCCACCTCAAGGGCACCCATGGTCAGCCCGAACCCATCGGGAAACTGATCGTACAACTATTGACCAGGCCGAGGGGCGAAAACGCCATAGCACTTTGGGATATAATAGCAATCCCGAAGCTCCCCCAAAAGTTCCTCAATCACCACCGAGTCTACATCGTGCCACAGCTTGAGATTTGCAAGCACGATGGGACTCCCTATGGCCTCTGAAGGTGCACCTCCCGAAGACAAACTGACAACCTCAACCTCGGGACCCTCAGAAGAAGAAGACAAGGAAGAAGAAGATGAAGAAGAAGAAGACAAGGAAGAAGAAGACGAAGAAGAAGGCATAGACATCCCGACCTCGAAGTTGGAAGGAAGAAGCCGGGTCGCAGGACAATGGCAACCGGGCAAGGTAATGGCAGATGAGCAAAGTAAAGGGCAACTACTATGAAGGAAGCTTATAAAGGGCAGGCTGATCCGTCGCAAGACGACGATTGGGCTTCCCAAGGAGAGAGATGGTTGCAGCATTTAAAACCCATCATAACTTCTCGGATTCGCCCAAAATCTCTTGCTAGAAGCCATTTGGAACAAGAAGTTTCCCGCCAGGCCCTGCACTACTCCACATGGCCCGCCATGTGGCACGGTGGCACCTAGGCAAAATTTGGCATGCTGCCCAACAATGCCCCTGGCCGTTATCCGAGTCGCTCCAGATTGGCTCCCGACTTGCGACTCGCCGGCACCAAACCTGAGCTCGAGATCAGTCACTCGGCCCACAGGTCTAGTCTTTGCCCGAGTCACTACAGATCGTTTCCCGACTTGCAACTCGTCGGCACTAAACCTGAGCCCGAGATCAATCACTCAGCTCACAGGTCCAATCTTTGCCCGAGTTGCTCCAGATCACTTCCTGACTTGTGACTCATCGGCACCAAACGTGAGCCTGAGATCAATCACTTGGCCCACAGGTCCAGTCTTTACTTGAGTCGCTCTAGATCGTTTCCCGACTTGCGACTCGCCGGCACCAAACCTGAGCCCGAGATCAGTCACTCGGCCCACAGGTCCAGTCTTTGCCCGAGTCGCTCCAGATCGTTTCCCGACTTGTGACTCGCCATAACCAAACCTGAGCCCGAGATCAATCACTTGGCCCACAGGTCTAGTCTTTGATTGAGTCGCTCTAGATCGTTTCCCGACTTGCGACTTGCCGGCACCAAACTTGAGCCTGAGATCAGTCACTCGGCCCACAGGTCCAATCTTTGCCCGAGTCGCTCCAGATCGTTTCCTGACTTATGACTCGCTGGCACCAAACTTGAGCCTGGGATCAGTCACTCGACCCACAAGTCCAATCTTTGCCCGAGTTGCTCCAGATCGGTTCCCGACTTGTGACTCGCCAGCACCAAACCTGAGCCCGAGATCAGTCACTTGGCCCATGGGTCCAGTCTTTGCCCGAGTCACTCCAGATCGGTTCCCGACTTGCGACTCACTAGCACCAAACCTGAGCCCGAGATCAGTCACTCAGCCCACAAGTCCAATCTTTGCCTAAGTTGCTCCAGATCGGTTCCCGACTTGCAACTCGTCGACACCAAACCTGAGCCCGAGATCAGTCACTCAGCCCACAGGACCAATCCTTGCCCAAGTCGCTCCAGATAATTTCCCGACTTGCGACTCGCCAGCACCAAACCTGAACCCGAGATCAGTCACTCGGCCCACAAGTTCAATCCTGGCCCGAGTCACTCCAGGTCGGTTCTTGACTTACGACTCACCCGTTACAATCCTAGATTCGAGATCAGTTACTCGGCCAATAGGCCATCTCCTCTCAGCTCACACAGCTCGGTCTCCTGACTAGTGACTCGTCAACATTACCCTGCATGGGCCCAACCACCCGACCGACAACACAAAATCATTCCCAAAGCATAAGGCGCCGCCCTCGAACTACCTCATGACAAGCCAATCGAGGCATGCCTCCCGCCCCCTCAAGGACCTTACAATAAGGTATACTTTGGGCTTAGGCCACGTTACAATCGATACCACGCCATGCCATAGCCAAGTCAGCAAGAGAAGCACCCTCACGCGCTGAGCTAGTAACCGTATCAAGATGCCACTCGGTATGTCTCGTCCCGATAAGCCTGGGACGGCATCGCATGGCGTCGTTTCGCACGTCCCAGGACGGAGGCCGCACAAAGGTATCATCTCATCCCTCGAGGATCGGTCGCCACGCCAAACCCGCGTACGACCAAGAGAAGAACCTATAATTAGCTTTTCGGTATAACAGTATAAAAGCCCCTGGCCAGCATCCGACCAGAGAAGGAAAAAAAGGAGGCAGAAAGCAGAACCCCACATTGACTTACCTGTCGAGGGCCACGGTCGGTAACGACCCGGTGGGATCTTCTGTGTAGGAAAATGGTAATGTCCGAAGCGAGGCCATCCCTATCGATAGAGGTGTCCTTCCTACCGACATGCCAATCAGCATCCTAACGAAGAGACGTCAATATTGCAATGCCAATACACCGACTTAAGGGCTCGATCGATTCCGGCATCCAGCTAAGCTGACCGAAGACTCCCGATATCGCTCCGTGCACCGGACCATGCTGACTCATCGGCCACGACGCATCAGTTCATCGCATGAATTAACTTGACACTTATTCAAATATCTTGTCAACTTGACGTCTCAAGCGAGTGGACTACATGATTGAAATAACGATGGTAGCTGCAATGCCCAAATATTTCAATCGACTCTCTATATATATAGATAATGATTAGCTATTAAATAGGTTTATTCCTTTCAATCTAACATAATTTTTCTTTTTCTTTTTTTATTTAATCATCGAAGGACTTTCCTTTGGCATGCTCTTGATCTAGTTTTGTAGGTCTGTCTTAAATCCACTAACTCCCTAACATCAAATTTGCAATGGGCTTAAACCTGGACCAGGTTGACTCCATGACTCGAGTTGACATGTTACACAATGAAAACTTTTTACAATTTGATATTAGAAGAAAGATAATGATGACAAGATTGGATAAGGTATATATGATTTTGAAGAATTTATCTTTCTTAACCTTATTAGTTTTGAAGGACACAGATGAATTTTTGGATGGTCTAAGCAAAACTAAATGGTCGCACTCACTTTTCAAAGAAACATGAAAAAATTTTCTTCTCCTATCCTTTTTGGAGCTTGGCGTTGCATGAACTTTACATATTGTATCCAAGGACAGAGGTGCTAGTATTAAGACAACTTTAACACTATGACACTCTCTACAAAGGTCACAATGTAATATCATAATTTGAGTGTTCATAGGCAAGAAAATCTTCCACTTAAGAAAAATCTTGACAAAGAAAGAATTAAATGATAGTCGAATATATTATTTAGGACCACTCATCACATGCCACGTACCCTAAGAAAAAGGGACCCAATGCCAAAGCGGTAATTCAACCGACCGGTCCGCGTCTACTGTCGTTTCCTCAGTCGTATCTTGCGTTGTCTTTAGGATTCGTCTTTTCCTGATCAATGCGGGTGATTTCTAGTTGATTAATTCTACACTTCGTCGACTTGAAGTGTGGATGCTGTCGTGCTCTAACTCGGCCATTTTTGCCCTTACGGTGTCTTCTATAATTAGGCTGAAGCGATTGGCTGCAACACCCGATTTCACGTGCATCGCACACGACGACAACGACCGCCACGATATCACGACACACCGTTATGACCTCGTGATACGAGCACACCTTTGCTCACCCTTCTTTCTTTATCCTATTCCTACGGTCCAGATCCTTCGATCTAGTTAAATGTCGTTGTCCAGGATATCGATCGACGGCCTCGATCGATGGGCTTCTCAATTGGAGCCCCCTATCAACGGTCAATTCCGATCCGCTCAGACGCAGAAGACACCTGCGGAAAAGGCAGATTAAATATCCGAAGGAAGACGGCAAAGCAACGAAGGAAGCGCTGCCTTTATATAAAGAGGAAGGGAGGAGATCCGTTTCTCGAGGATTCTCTTCTCGCTTCGTTTCTTCTTGTGGCGATGGCCATCCAAGAAACCTAACTGCTCTCCGTGTTTCTTCTTCTGGTGTTGTGCTTCTTGGAGCTCTCCTCGCATGGCGTCGGAGGCGTGCTCCCTGGTTCTCGGCCGCGGGCTGAGCTGCACCAAGCCCCGCGCCCGCCCCCCGATCGCACGCCTCCGCCCCTCGCTCCGTGTCTCTGGCAAGATGCGGAACAGGAACTTGAGGTCCGCCCTCCCCGCTTCCTTCTTGATCGCGTAGGTCGGTTTCCAAACGGCCGATTGGGGTTCCCGTGATTTCTCACTGGCGTTGTCGGCAGTTACGATGTCTTGAGTTTTCTTGTGACGATTGGTGGTCTTTACTGGAAGGTTTCGGCTTAGAGGAATCGTTGGTTTGGTTTGGTTTCTCGAGCTGGGGTTCTTGGTCACTTGCACTTTCTTGCTTCTACAGATTTCTGCTTCAAGAATCGTTGGTTTGGTTTCTTGAGTGGGGTTCTTTGGTCATTTGCAGTTTCTTGCTTCTTCTTGTGACTTTGATCGCTGCGACAGGATTAATGAAATCTGCTTTAACTACGGAATTGGTGAATCATTTGCTTATCCGGTAAAAAATTGTAGTACAAGGTTAGTTTAGATGATACTTGATGAAGAAAACAGAAGAATAAACAAGACTGGTCTTCGGTAGCTTAAAAATAGCAATAGAATAATAATTCAATTTCATCACATATTGTACCCAGATATACATCATCGAATCAAAAGTTAGAGCAGTTGAAGTTTCCAGTATTATGATGGAATAAGCTCATTTTAGGTGAAATATCAGTCAGTATGTGACACCTCAATTAGTACTTCAGTTAGTTTAGATGACACTTGATGAAGAGAACAGGGGAATGAAGAAAACTGGTCTTCAGTAGTGTAAAATAGAAATCCTATTATAATTTACCAATTTCATCCCACATTGTTCCTAGATATACATCATCAAAATAGATAGTTAATCCTGAAGCTTCCAGAATTATGATGAAAGATGCACATGTTAGGTGAAATATCAGTACCCTGGAGATGGGAGGGGTTATGATGCTTTTGGGCCGCATGGTTTCATGCTCGTTATGTTTGAATTATTGTATCAGTAGGACTATTGGGCCAGTTTATGACACAGTGCAACCACAATCTTGTCGTATTAGCATGCAGAATGCCCAAACTAATTTTGTACAAACTCTATCCACATGGAAAATTCTTGCAATGGAAATGGTCCAAGTTCAAATTCGGTTTATTTAGTGTTTGGTTGAGTGAAAATACTAGATTGGTTGAGTTATACCCAGTTTCATATTTAGTTCTATCTGATTGAGTCATACGGAAAAAACTTTCAGCTAAATAAGAAGGAAGAAGAAACAATAAAACAAAATCAACTGATTGTAATTTTTATTTTCTTTCTTCTCTCTTGAAGGATAATTTTTGCTAGTATGAATAGAAGTCTAGTTAAGAGTCCATGAGGAATGAGTTGTGATATTTACCTAATGGAACTCCAATATTTTCTTATTTTCCTATGGCCTGATGCCCATGGTTCCCTCATGACATTCATCCAACCATGGCTTCAAAATTTCTTGCTCTTAGCTCCTTGTACCTTTCTTATTGTATTATTTTGTTACAACTATTTTTCCAGTGTTTGTTCATGTACAGTCTGCTTAAGCATTCATCCTTTTGCTAGTATTTTCACTTTCAAAATTCTCAATGATACACTTTGTGTTAATTATTGGTTCTTTCAAAATACCCCTGCTTATACTGATCCGTCTATGAAATGACCTGCTAGCTTTCTTCGTTTCTTCAAATGTCTGTTAAGAAAACAAAGAAGCCTTGAACCATCCTTCCATTTCATGCATGCACACATACATATGAATGCTTACATTTTATAGCATGAAAAGATGCACATGCATAGGTGTTATCGGTACCAAAATTTCATAATAAAGAAGTCTTGAAGGGTTTAATTATTTTGTTTTATATACAAAAACACATGCATGACCTTGTTGACAAACCATATGTTCTGCTGTCCCAGTGCAACGAAAGTTAATTAAGTCCAAATGAAAATGGTAATATGTTTGTACTTTTTATACCATAATTTGATTCAAATTTACTGTGAGTTAACTATATAACTTTTTTGTTTGTGAAGAATTATTGTAATATATCATAACTGCTGTTTGGGAAAATGCTTTATCGTATACAGTTCCCAGCAAAAGAGACAGCAAGCTAAAAGAGTTCCTTCAAGGCAATTTCCACTAAATATGGACACTCAATCCCATAAAAATAACAACAGTGAAGCTCAAGAATCTAGTATTGCTGGTATATCACGGTCAGGCGAGAAAACTATATCAAGTGATGATGCTGACTCTGATATTAACAGGGAGATGAATGTGGCAGTGTTGACCCCTGAAGAAACTAATATCGTGGTAATGTACTCTCTTTGTTAACTTTTGTGATGCATCTTATTACTTTTGGTAATAGAGACACTTAATTGCAATTTTTTTTTTCTTTTTTGAACTGTAGAGGTCATTTTGACAGCATGTTTTGAACATCATTTGGTGTCTTACCTTTTAGCTATCATGGCTCATATAAGACTCTATCCCTTGGATCCTTCTCTTTTGAGATTGGTTCCTACCTTTTGTCTTGTTGCAGTAAATGGTTGGTAGAATACAGTTGCCGTCAAGATACGGCAGGTTGCAGATTTGTCATTGGAATTCGTCTGCTTCGACCTAATCTATAGAGTGGCAAATCACTTGCTAATTATTTTCACTGTTCTTTGTGTGCATAGACTACATATTGGGACACCTTTTCTGTTGGGTCTGTTATGACAAATAGGAAGGTTTCATCAACTGATGCAAACAAATTTCAAAATATTTTTACCATGGGGAGATATATTCTTCCCTTGTTTCCTTAATTCCTCGTCAAAAAGTTAATTTTTACTGTGAGGAGATATATTCTTCCCTTGACTATTACTCAGTGGTCAGCTATTTTTTGTGTACTTATTCAATGTGTTTGTTCAGGAACAGCCTCTCTATAAATATAAAGGTAAGGCCTATATTGACCCTTCCCAAACCCACATTAGCAAAGTATTGTGAACTAAGTTCATCCTTTTATTAAATGCATTAGATGATCTTTTCCAATATTGCTTGTCTACCTTTTGTTTTTTTCTCTAGATTGATGCTTATTGATTGCTTACAACAACTTATATATCCAATTGGTGCACATACTTAGTTGTTTTGATCATATTTTGTCAAGGAGTTGAATTTTATGAATAATATGTTTCTTCCGCAGATTGAGAATGACGTCAGACAATCGCATTCAAGCATTCGTCTAGAAGACTTAATATCCATGATCAGGAATGCTGAGAAAAGTAGGCATTCTTATTTGTGCTTCCATGCGAAGTTGTTACCTTTATCTTTATAATTCGTTTGCCACTTTAATAATTTGTTATGCAGATATTTTGCTTCTTAATCAAGCTCGAATTCATGCACTTAAAGAACTTGATAAAATTCTTTCTGAAAAGGAGGCTTTGCAAGCTGAAATAAACAATTTAGAGATGAAGTTAGCAGAAACAGATGCACGAATTAAAGTTGCAGCTCAAGAGAAGATAAATGTGGAGCTACTCGAAAGGCAGCTTGAGAAGCTGAAGAATGAAATGTCCTCAAAGAATTCTGTCAAGGAAGGAAAGCATGGTATACTTGACCGTGAATCTCCCCTTGTGTTGGAGCTTAATGATCTCAGAAAAGAAAATGAATTTCTAAAGGATGATATACAGACTCTTAAGTTGAAACTTGCTGATGTTAGTGAAACAGAGGAGCATGTATCATTGCTAGGGAGAGAACAATCTGCTTTAAAGGCTTCCTTTAGAGAGCTGCAATCTCAATTTGCAAATGCTCAAGATGATGTTTCAAAACTTGATTCTCTGCAATGTGAATGCAAAGGTTTGTCGATCAAGGTTGAAAATTTACAAGCATTGTTTGATAATGCAAGGCAAAAGTTGGACCATCCTTCTTTAGATTTACAACAATATCATGAGCTGCAGAAGAAGGTTGACAAGTTAGAAGCGTCAATAACAGAAACAAATATGTCAAAGTTTCCATCTGAAAAGTTTCACCATTTTGATGAGATTCTGCAACAGAAAATTGATATATTGGAGAAACGATTGCAGGAGTCTGATCTAGAAATACATTCCCAAATTGAGATGTTTCAAGAATCAGTTAGAGAATTTCATCATACACTAACTAAATTAAAAGAAGAAAGCGAGAAAAGATCTCAAAAATCTTCATTGGAAAATATGCCTTGGGAATTCTGGAGTCGTTTACTGCTTATAATTGAAGGTTGGTTACTTGAAAAGAAAATCTCACCTAATGATGCTAAGTTGTTGAGAGAAATGATATGGAAGAAGGATGCTCAGATTCATGATGCATTTTTGGCAAGTAGGAGCAAGAATGAGCATGAAAAGGTGGCTACGTTCCTCAAGTTGACGTACTCTCGCAAAAGGTTGGGTTTCTTGTTGCCATCACGGGTAGATGTGATCTATATAACATTATCATATGAAACAGTATAACATTATAGTGTGAAACATGTCTACATTTACTCTTTTTTTCTGTTTCACTTATGCAGCCCAGGATTGCACATAATCCATATTGCAGCAGAAATGGCTCCAGTTGCAAAGGTGAGGCAAAGTCACAGTTGAAATCAAAATGATTTATGTTTATGATAAATTTGGCAATATGCTATTCCAAGTTTAACTCATATGTTCCGTGTCTTTCAATTTGAATACATGTCAAATTGGTTTTGAGATTTTTTAGATCTTTTGTTTTAGCTTTTGAAGTACCTTATTGTTCAGTCAGCAGAAGAAGCTTTCGAATAAAGTTGAAGTACCTTTTGTCTTTTAAATTGAATCCAAGTTATTTATTGTTGCAAATGAATCAGCAAGATAAGGTAGCTTGGTCACTAACTAATGATGATAGGTGCTAATTTGTTGAAGTACTTTGTGAATGCTAGACTGTTGTTTTAGTTTTCTGTTTCATTGTTTTGCTCTTGAACCAACTTCGTAAGCATCCGCTCAAAGTCAAAGGAATGTGAGGCCCCTCTAAACATGTCTGTTTGACTATAAGGTTGTTGCCTGTGTGTAAATTTATTTAATCTGTTTTGTTTAATTTGTATTTTTGTTAAACTCAACTTCTCCGTTCTTTTATCCAATCATGTTCTTATCTATTTATGTGTTTAGGTTGGTGGCTTAGGGGATGTTGTGTCTGGTCTTGGTAAAGCACTACAGCGGAAGGGACACTTGGTAGAAATTATCCTTCCAAAATATGATTGCATGGAGCATGATCTTATCACTGACCTGAAGGTATATTACTTGCTTGTTACATTGTATTGTTTCTATCTTTTGGGAAAACGAGCTGTTTCTTCTACTAAATTCTCAGTTTGGCTAATGTTGCAGGCTCTGGATGTTGTAGTACAGTCTTATTTTGATGGACGGACGTTCAAGAATAAAATTTGGATTGGGACTATTGAAGGTCTAAAGCTTGATTGACACAGATTTTTAGCCTTTAATCTAAAAGAAGTGATATATTTTTAACAAATTGAGGTTCACAAGAATGTGATTTGCAGGTCTGCCTGTGTATTTTATAGAGCCTCATCATCCAGCTAAGTTCTTCTGGAGAGGAAAATACTATGGAGAGCATGATGACTTCAAACGTTTTTCATTCTTTAGCCGTGCTGCTCTTGAATTGCTCTATCAAGCTGGGAAAAAACCTGACATAATTCATTGTCATGATTGGCAGACAGCTTTTGTTGTAGGCACTAAGTACCATCTGCTGACATCATGTTAAATGATCGAATGCCCCTTGCTTGTTAATGGAATTTCAGTTACACAGCTGTGGTTGACATTTTCTAAAATCCCAGATGTAACCGAGTTCTTTATTTTCAGGCACCACTTTATTGGGATATATATGCTGCCAAAGGTTTTAATTCAGCTAGAATTTGCTTCACCTGCCACAACTTCGAATATCAGGGGACAGCACCTGCTTCAGAGTTGGCATCCTGTGGACTTAATGTTCACCACCTAAATAGACCTGACAGAATGCAGGACAATTCAGCACATGATAAGGTCAATCCTGTCAAGGTAATTTAAGAGACCATTATGCAAATGTCAGTGAAATAGACCTACTAAAAGTATGGAATTTTTTTTCCTCCTATTTTGTTGATAAAGCAGTGGAGTAAAATTTCAGGGTGCAATTGTGTTCTCTAACATTGTTACCACTGTATCACCAACTTATGCTCAAGAGGTGTGCACTATAGAGGTACTGATCAACCTTTCTGAAAACATCTGCAAATGTTGTATTTTCCTTTATGATTCAGATTTTTGCTTACCACAGAGCAGGATATTGTGCATGATATAAAGGTATCTGGGCATTTGGGCCTCTGCTGTCTAGTAGTTAATAACCTTATTGGAGCTGTAACTGTAAGCCTCCAAATATTTAAGTGCATGCAGATTAATGCAAATTAAGTTACTCGAAGATATCTGGGGCACCTAATCCTGTTGAGTATAATATGTGATTAGGCAGAAGAATAAAAATGTAGTGTTACATCCTGGGTACAGGGGTTTGTGCTTAGCCTAATCAGATCCTAGGTTTGGCATGGCTTGGCTAATTACACTTTAAAAGTAAACCATATAATTTCTTGATCCATGTGGATATTTCTGTTGCCTGGAAGCTTGTTATGCTTGTTTAAACTTAATGCAACTGAATCACAAAGGAGAATGAACCCTCTGAGAATATACTGATTCATTGCCAGTTTATCATTGACCCAAGAGAAAAATTGACCTATGGACTTACAGAAAATATCACCAGAAAAATAAAAAGACTAGATAGTTGTATGAGTTTTATAAAACAACATATCAAGAACATCTACTTGGTGGCTTCTTGTACATTTTCACTTGCCAAGTCTACTTGATGTGATTGATTGCCTCTACCACGGTCAACCAGCACATATGGAACAGCATCACTAGGCAGTTCAGATCTTTAAAGCATTTCTTTTTCATTTATATGGCATGAAAGTTAAACAAGGTCCTTATGCCTACTTATCACATGAATAACCGCAGCTGAGGTTGCAACTCAGTAGGAAGTTCTTATTTTCATGCATATTATGCAATTGTTTGTAGTTTCTCAGGTTTTTATCATATAGCAAATTAGTGTACTAATACTAGATACTTGTCTTGATTATACGAGTTGTGATTATAGTTAAGTTGTTACTTATTTTTTCTTCTTGATGATGACTGAGACTTCAATTATAGTAGTCTTCACTCTTCATAGTTAAGAAAATTCTCTTAAGTAACAGGTCCCTTTTCCACTGAAATATGTTTGTTTCATTGTTCAATCCAGGTATATGGTCCATGGGATACCCCAGAAGTTCAGCTTATAATGTTTATCATTGATAACATTGTTTATGTCCTCATAGTTGTTTCCTTATTTTAATTGTAATGAGCAATGTCTAGCTCAATATACCTTTTGGTTTATACTTGAAATGGTTGTCCTTAAATGTCAGATTTTATTTCTATAGTCATGAACTGCATCTATTTTACTAAAAAAATGCTTTTTGGCTCTGGTTTTTGACTTATTTAGTATTTAAACATATATGTGTAGCTTCTTTGACTTTCTGCTCTTACTGATGTGTTGCTTCTTTTGACAGGGTGGTCGGGGACTCCATGAAACATTAAAATCTTCTTCTAAGAAATTTGTTGGGGTTCTTAATGGTATTGATACAGATGCATGGAATCCTTCTACAGATAACTATATCAGAGTTCAATACAGTGCTGATGATCTTCAGGGAAAAGCAGAGAACAAAGATGCTCTAAGGAAGCTTCTTAAGCTTTCCAGTTCAAAGGTTACTCAACCACTGGTAAACTTCTTCACATCAAATTAAGATATGCTATCTGATTACTGCCTTTTAGGTCCTTCTGGTCGTGTATTTGGACAAAGTTATAAAGCTTGAGTATCAAAGAACTTAATTTCCTTTCTAGTTACTTGTTTGTTGCAGTGATTTGGCATAGTGGTAATATGTAATGCTAATCTTAACTGTTGCCATATTTTAACCCTCTTAAACATATGAAAAGTTTCTTTTTTCTCATTATAAAGTATTCAACATATCATCAACTGAACAATCACATGACAATCGCATATAACTAGCTCTAGCTTACCTATCAACTTAACTGCATATTTAGAAGCCATTCTTCGTGGAGCTTAAGTATTGCTTATTACAAGGACCAAGAACAGACCAATAATTGTCAACAAGTGTGATATAAGGTTGATTTTGTTATTGTTGCATTGTCACTTTATTGCTGAAGGAACCCTTTTTTGGTTTCCCATTCTAACAACCAGCTACTGAATATCCAGATAACTTCAGGAACTAGTTATACTCTTCCCTTAGTCTCTATAATTGGGTTGTCTTGTAAGTATTTGTTAGCAAGATCAATTCCTACCTCTGTGTGTTCTGTTTGCATTTCTAACCAGTTGTGGGAAATGGATGCAATAGTCCTCTTGAGAAGCCATTTAATATCATCAACTCTCAGAGCTTTTATTCTCAACTGCTAAACATTTCAAAAGTTTAATCTCATTGAAAGTTATAGATTTTACTCTGAGTGTTTTGTTTTATCATTTTTCAATATGGTGGAAACAAAGATGTTTTGTGAAAAGGGTTTCAGTTTCATGTATCTAAAACATGTCTTAATCAGCATTTGATTTATGGAACAATGTAGTGCTAATGAATATATGAAATGAATGATATCCTAGTCTTGCCCAAGGTGATTGGGGTAGGAGGGATGATAGCAATGAAAATGTGGGGATCGCTGACCATTTAATGAGTCCAAGAAAACGAGGATGCGGCCTATAAAGCATCAATTCTCCAAAATGCTTGCTATGTCCACAGTTTCCATGTTAGACATTGATACAGTTGAACACTTTTGCCACATGTTGGGTAGTTAAAACATACTACTCTTTTCCATCAACAGTCATTGATATTAGTTATGGTGTGTCTGGTGGACATCATCTATAGGCTTGCAACTTGGACTTATGACTTCATGATGGTGTATTTCGTGCCAACCGACCATGCTGGTCTTTCGTCAATCCAGTATGTATCGGTCTATACAAGCATACCGACACATGGTACGTTGGAACATGTCGATAGTTCAAAAAAATATCTAAAAAATCTCTAAAAATACCTAAAAATTAGGAAAACCCTAAATTAGGGTATTTTAATTGGAACTAAATACAAATTCAGTTCTGTTTTAATAAAAAATATTAAAAAAAGGAAACGTGGATTTATCTTTTTGGGATGTTGATGAGAAGCTTTGCAGTATGTTCTAAAAGGTTCTTTTGTTGATATTGAACATGAGTGAGAATTTGTGAGAAGGAGAGAGTGATTGAGTTAGATAGTGTTAAAAAATGTGATATTGAAATAGGGTGAAAGAGGGAGGAGAAGTGGGGTTAAATAGGCATTCAAATGGATCCAACGGTTAAATAGGCATTGCGGTTGAAATCCGACCATTACCAACCGGTATAGGTTGGTAACGATCAAATTTTGATCGTTTTGCCTAGTATGAAGGATGTATCGCTCGATACACCCCCCCAACTGCTATACTGCTCAGTACAGGGCGATATGTCAAACCATGCTATATAGCATGTCTGTACTGTCCACGTCAGACACTGACACAGTTGGACACTTTTAGCACATGTTGGGTTTAAAACATATTAGACTCTTGTCCATCAGGTCACTGATATTAGTTATTGTATGTATGGTAGACATCATCTATAGGTTTGCCACATGTTGGGTAGTTAAAACATACTACTCTTGTCCAAGGTTCGCAATACCGTACCGTACCGGAGTTTCGACCTGGGCTTGGTACCGGTACGGTACGGTATACCGCTCGGTACACCCAGGTGTACCGAGCGGTATATTCAGGCGTGCCGAGCACTGTAGCAGTGCTACAGTATCGGACCGGTAACAGGCGGTCCGCGTACCGGAAGCCTGTCGGACCGGTACGTACCGCCCGTACCGGGCTGTCACGGACTTAGCTGGTTTTGCCTAAGTCGTGCGGCACCCCTGCGTGTCCGTCCGCAAAGGTCAGCCTCCCCGAAGCCTCCCATTGTCCCTTAGGACCAACAAAAGAGAGAACGGGCTAGAGAGAACGCCTCAATCGGGATCCACAAGCAAACATCTCCGAAAAACACTTTATAGACAATGCAAATTACAAACAGACTTTACAAGCTCTGAACAGTGGCACAACAAAGGGTAAAATGGTCCATTACAGACCGAGAATCTCTCGCACGTGTCCACATGACACAACCTTTATTTACAAGCCTAAAGAGGCCACCAACCCAATTAAAATGGGACTATTAAGCCTTCGGCCGCCCCTCTACATGTTGTACAAGGTATGAACATACCAAAAGACACGGACATACATAAGCATTACATCGAACACCCTGTTTCGAAGTTTGTCCGTGACAGGGCGGTACGGACCGGTACTGCAAACCATGCTCTTGTCCATCAACAGTCATTGATATTAGTTATTGCGTGTCCGGTGGACATCATCTATAGGCTTGCAACTTGGACTTATGACTTCATGATGGTGTATTTTGTGCCAACCGACCATGCTGGTCTTTCACCGATCCAGTATATATAGGTCTATACAAGCATACCGACACATGGTACGCTGGAACATGTTGATAGTTCAAAACAAATACCTAAAAATGAGGAAAACCCTAAATTAGGGTATTTTAATTGGAATTAAATGCAAATTCAGTTATGTTTTAATAAAAAAAATATTTAAAAAAGAAGGAAAAGTGGATTTATCTTTTCGAGATGTTGATGAGTAGCTTTGCAGTATGTTCTAAAAGGTTCTTTTGTTGATATTGAACATGAGTGAGAATTTGTGAGAAGGAGAGAGTGGTTGAGTTAGATAGTGTTAAAAAATGTGATATTGAAATAGGGTGAAAGAGGGAGGAGAAGTGGGGTTAAATAGACATTCAAATGGATCCAACAGTCAAATTGACGATTGGAACCAATTCATTCTGGGCCCTTGATTGATTCTGGTTGAAATCCGACCATTACCAACCGGTATAGGTTGGTAACGATCAAATTTTGATCGTTTTGCCTAGTATGAAGGATGTATCGCTCGATACACCCCCCCAACTGCTATACTGCTCGATACAGGGCGATATGTCAAACCATGCTATATAGTATATCTGTACTGTCCACGTCAGACACTGACACAGTTGGACACTTTCAGCACATGTTGGGTATTTAAAATATATTAGACTCTTGTCCATCAGGTCATTGATATTAGTTATTGTATGTATGGTAGACATCATCTATAGGTTTGTAACTTGGACTTTTGACTTCATGATGGTGTCTATATACTATATGGTATATACATGTTTGAAGTATTTGTGTGAACATTTGTTCTGTAGATGTATGGTTAACATGTTTTTTTCTTAAGTTGCTTTTATGATGATTGTATAATTGTCGATATCTTACAAAGTATAAAATCAAAACAACATAGGAGTATATATATTTATTATTTGACATGTTGTGTTCTTTTATACGATTTGTCATGTCAGCATTCCCATATT
Source organism: Musa acuminata AAA Group (assembly GCF_036884655.1). Lineage (NCBI taxonomy): Eukaryota > Viridiplantae > Streptophyta > Magnoliopsida > Zingiberales > Musaceae > Musa > Musa acuminata. The sequence goes on along the minus strand of NC_088329.1, from coordinate 33,226,445 downwards.
GTGTTGTATCTAAGGTTCTAAATTTCGAATGGTACCGCTCGTATCGAGCGGTATGTATCGGTCCGTCAGTAGACCAGTACACGGACCGCCTGCTACCGGGCGGAATGCTTGATCTAGCCCCGTATCGGACGATACATGGTTGTATCGGACGGTAACGATCGAAATTTTGACCGTTACCGCCCGAAACAGGTCGCCCGAAATTTTCAACCGTGACTTCCCGTTACCGGGCGGTATCAGCCTGGCTGCGGCAAGGGAAGAAGAAGCGTCAAGAGAGAAGGAAGAAGAAAGAGATAGCATTCGAAGAAGAGGGAGAATCGGGAGAACCTTGACACGTCCCGATCCGACACCGCCCTCCCTCGACGATCTCGATCCACGAGGTAACGACTAGGCGACGGCTAGGGCAGCGGAAGAGGTGGTCTCCTCCATCACCTCGTCTGAAATTTTGGGCTTCTTCGTTGTGTTCTTCACCGAAGATCGGAGACGTCTGCGGCCTTCAACGTCTTCACTGCTTTCTTCGCCAAATGCCGCAGATGAGGAGATGAAGGAGTCCACATTCTTCTCCTCGTTTGAGGCAACAAGGAGAAGAGGAGGAGGCGACATCGTTGAGGTAGCGTACGCCTCCTTTTTAGATTTTTTTTATATTATTATTTTTTTTTATTTTTAATATTTTATATAAAAATTTCAATTCTTGGTTGTATCCATCTCAATACTTTATAGGTTGTAGCTAAGGCTTCTGCAAATACAGTGTTCTTGGAGGACCAACATATGGAACCTTATGGAGCAACCTTATGCAGGGTTAATGTAAGCAGGGAGTTCATTTCTGGAAGAGTTGACACTAAACACTAAGTCATAATGGAGCAATATCACTATGGCACCAATTTGCCCTTTTGATGAGCCCAAAAAAATTCTTTTGACAATTAAAACAAAATTTCAAGAAAGAAATTCAATTTTGTTAATCACATCCATATTCATGTGACACTATTGTAAGATTTTCTTTTCATAGGTTTATTGTAAGAAATTCGTTATCCTGTTAATCCTTTTTCTTTATGAGAGATGTAGCTTTGTCTGCAGAAAATAGTAGTTTGTTTTTCTGGTTATTCCTTTGTTCATACTTAAGAATGGTAGAACATTTTTCAGAAGAATATGAAATCTTTCTTTTAATCAAGCACCATCTTCTGTGAGCTCATAATACTGCTTCTCATCTTAAAGCAAGTATTTGAAATTTCATGAACAGGTTGGTTGCATTACACGGCTCGTACCACAGAAAGGTGTGCATCTTATCAGACATGCAATATACCGTACACTGGAGTTGGGAGGACAGTTTGTGCTTCTTGGTTCAAGTCCAGTGGCCCACATTCAAGTAATGTCTCTTTTGTTGAAAAGCAGTCTATCAGTTTTATGGATGGTTCCTTATTTTCACATAAAAAATGTTTGTTAAGGTTTTA